>NW_009954567.1:2362116-2373940 GCF_000747805.2 Chaetura pelagica | reverse complement strand
GCTGAATGCTATAAAGACTGTATTTCTTCTTGCATTCTCTTCCTTCTGAAATTCTTTCTTCCACTTAACTGTTTTGCTAACAGTAAAGTTTTTCTTATGATAAGCAAGCAGATCTTAATTCTTTAATGAATTCCTAGCTGCCTCAGCTGGAAAGCACCTACATTTTTATTTATTGCACCAGATATAAATGGAACACTTGCTCCTTTCCCAAGCATAACATTTTGCTCTTTTGGGTACATTGAAGGCTGTCATTCAAGTATCACAGTCCTTGGTGGTGCACTGTTATGGAACACTTGAGTTAGATATGTCTTTTATTTTCTCCAAGAGCTTGTCGTCACTGCTGTATTAACTTGAGCTGCAAGTCAAATTTTGCCCCAAAACTCTTCTCAGGTAGCTGGAGCTGCAAGTTAAATGTTGCCCCAAAGCAATTTTTGGCTTATGAAGGAAAATAGAAGATTTTGAAAGCAACAGTGTACCTGTGAACCATTTTTAATCACTTCTGGGGCAGGGTGATTCCTAGGTGGGATCCTGGACTGTGTTTCAGAGACCTGCCTTCTGGTCACAGTTGTGGGACAAGCAAGGTACGTAGTTTATAGACTTGGGTAACTCATTTTCCCCTCTGTGCTTCTCTGTTGGAATATAGATATATTAGGGCATGGACTGTCTCTTAATACAATATTCTGCAGTAAGTAGCAATAGAGACTTCAAGTAAAATTGTGAATTTCTAGGGAATTTTTGTGGTATATGTAATTAATCCAGCTGACACTAATAGGGACCCAGCTCCTATAAAAATGGACAAGGTAAGTCCATAAAAGTTAGATATTTAGATTTTTTTTTAATTTAATGTAATTAGTATTTCCCATTTCCTCCCTTATTGCTCTGTAATATAAAGAGTCTGATAAGCATAATGGCAATTAATAGACTGATAAGCATCATAGGCTTATCTAAACTGCATTTTCAGCTACTCTTCTTTCTTCTGAAGAGCTATACTGATAATGTCTTTGAGCAGATGGATGCTACTGTATTTTAAATCTTTGCACTAAAAGGTTTAATTTTTTTTCACTTACTTTTCATCTGTAGGGATTTATAGAATTTATGGCTGGGTTCTTTTGATGTGGCATTACTCCACATGTGAATGATGGAGAGCTAGGATGCATGATGAGGATGCTTGTCAAGAATAACTGGTTTCTGCATTGTGGAGCATCTCAAATACTGCGAATATCACAGTATGTAATTTGGATGTGCATATTGCCTGTAGCTCAAACATTTCATTAGTCTGCAGTGGCAAGCTGAGCTTCCTGTTGGTTGGCTCCTTATTTGTTTATTAAACAAGCTACATGCAGCACTTGATAAAGGGATTGTAATTTCCAGCTATAGTCTTGGGTTTCTTTGGAATAGAATCTAAGGCATTTTTTATTTCTACTTGCTTTCCAAATTATTATCTTATTCTGACAGTTATTCTTCTGACTTTCTGTTAAATCTAGAAACCTGCTTGCTGGTGCACAGAGGTTGATGGCAAGAGTAGTTGTAGTGCACTGTGTTAGATCTTGATAGGCATTCTATGTATTAAACTTTAGCAGTGTCCTCAAAAGCAGGCTTGTGCCAGTTCAGATTTGTGAGCTGTAACATGTAGAGACAATAGAGTTCTTTGGCCAGCTGAATTTTTCTTGTCTTCTTGTCTTCAAGCACTTTTTATGGCATATTCCCACTCTTGATCCTTACATATTATTTTGAACTGTGCTGTGATATTTTTCTCCTTCAACGTGAGGGGATGGGAGAGAGTTTATTTCTCCTGGTCCTCAAGGAAGAGCTCTAAGTCTTTGAACTACTTAAGTTGTTACCTATCCACAGTAAAAGCTGGCAGTTGTCTAAGCTATATCACCTTTAAAGTATCTTTATCAAGATGTATTGCCATCTGCCTTAAAGAGTTTGCATTTAAATAATCAGTCTGACTACAACTGATTTTGTAACACATGGAATAACCAGTTTCTATTTATTAGAGAACTATTCCTATGGCAACCAAGAGCTTAGGGTTTAGCATATATTCTCCCAATGTTGTACATTTCAGTGAGTTGTGCAGTTGATATGAAGAGTTGTATTTGGATATGAATAATTTTTTTTGCAATTCCAAAACCAATAGGATTGTCACCAGAATGTTATCAATCAAAATACGTCTTCTTAAATTCTAATGAAACTGGTTTTGCTGGTGAATGGTCATTCCACTGAGACTGCATTTCCACATACCTTGGCCACAGTGCCAGCATCAGGAGATCTATGCTGTCCCCCAAGCCATTTTTTCCTACTCTGTGGCCACCTCATCATCTATGCCAGCTTTTTGCCACCAGGTCAGGGATTCTGCCAAGCTGGTAGCAGAAATTCTATCAGTCCTTCCCAATTACAAATCCTGACATGCCAAAAACAAGATGCAAGGCTGTGGATTATGTGTGCCCCAGCATGCTTGATGTGGTCATTGCCTTGACCACTCAGCTGATCGCATAGGAACACATAGCTTGTTACATTTGCTTGAATAATTTTATGTATTTATTAAGCTTCTTACTCATGAGTTTTAATTCAGTTGTCTTCGTATATTTCACTATATTTATGTAGACAAATGCAAGCCATGGGTGACATGCTCATCTGCAGTAAATCAGTGTGCCACCATTAAAATCCCTGATAAGATCACTAAACCGCTAAAATCACTGGTAAGAATTACTAAGGAGTAGCCCTTTACTTGTCTGTTCTTTCAATTGCAGAGACTAACTGTGATTTAAAGGATAAGGTGTTAAAACTATATCCATGCCTTAAGAAAGACAATGTCCTTCCTTACACTAAACCAAATGGAATTTAAAGCAGAACATCATTCTGTGTTTGAGGTTAAAACAGATTATGAAATCCATTAAGATGTAGATGTGATTCAGAGTACTACATTTGTTATGTCACAGAGGTTAAGATACTTTACCTAATAACTAAAGCCTGATTTAGCATTTCTTACAGCAGAAGGTTCAGTTCCTTTACTTGTACTATCTTGCTACAAGTTTGTTTCTACTAAGTAAACATTCCCTTTGAAATAATCAATTTTGAATGTAAGAAGTCTGAAACTCCCCAAAAAGGTATGATGTGCAGTTTTCCAGATGGTACAAGAAGAACCTCTGCACACTAATATGTACTTTATACTGTATTTATCATGGGAAGTTTTTCAAAATAATTCTTTAAAATAATATTTTTTCAATGTATTTCAGGAATAAAAAGGGTTGTATCCAACTAGAGCTAACATTGGCTACATGTTGTATAGGAATAGTTGGAAACCGCTAGTGAAAAGAAGGTCATTTGAAGTGAAAAAAAAAAAAAAAATTGTCCTGTAGCAGCAGCTTATTGTTCAAATCCTAAAAAGGAAAACCAGCCAGCACTATGGTTTTGCCCCCTCTTTTTAAAGCTCCTCCTATCACCCCTGACAACTCTGTAAGTGGCTTTTCAGCTAAATTCTAGTCTATTGCAATCAGTGGGACTTTTTTCACAATAATTCACTGGAGCTGGGGCTCTAACTGCTATTCTTTTCCTGTTGAAAAGTTTTATGATCTAATTACTACTTTTCAATTTATATATTTTTTCTCTTTTTCTTCTTTTTCTGTTTTGGAAAATCCATTGTTTTGTTCTGGAGTCTGGCCAAGTTGTGTATCTCTTCTCTTTTTATAGCATACTCTTTTTCAATCAGCTCACATATGCTTAATTGAATTTCACTATCTGTAACAAACACTTTAAAAATAATAATATAAAATGTTAATCTTAAACTATATTTGGTATTTTTTAAACCCTCCCCTGGGATGCTTACCTGTAGTAGACAGAAGAAGCTTGGTGTATATGCTGCTGTCAAACAAACAGATAGTTATTTTAAGGACGTTCTGTATAAATTCTTTATTGCACAAGCCCTCAGCAGGGAGTAAGCAAGTGGAAATGAAGGGACTCAGATGGAGAGAGTCCAGCACAGGGCCATTAAAATGATTAGGGAACTGGTGCATCTACCATATGAGGAAAGTTTGAGAGAGCTGGGTCTGTTTAGCTTAGAGAAAAGGAAGCTCATGAGGGGACCCCATCAGGGTGGGTGTCAGGAGGATGGGACCTGACTTTTCTCGGTGGTGTCCAGTAACAGAAAAAGGGGTTATGGTCACAAACTGGTACACAAGAGATTTAACCGAAATAAAAGGAAATGCGTCTTGACACTGAGGGTAGCAGAGCACTGGAACAACTTGCTTAGGGAGGCTGTGGAATCTCCAGCCCTGAAGATATTCAAAACCTGCCTGGATGTGTTCCTGTGTGATCTGCTCTAGAGGATCCTGCTCTAGCAGGAGCCTTGGACTAGATGACCTCCAGAGGTCCCTTCCAACCTTTACTATTCTGTGAATCTGTGATTCTGTTTTACTTGGAGCTTCTGATTCCTCTTACTTTTGGAGATTTGCTGACTGCTGGTCTCTCTCCTTCATGTATTTCATGAGCTTCCTTTGCAATTAAAAGGATACCATGAGTATGGCTTGCCCTCAGTAGATGTTACTTGTATTTGCATCTTTCTGGAAGAATGTTGCTCACATGTCCTGTTGTGCTGCTTCCTACTCTGTTATTTCATTGTCTTCATATCTCCTATTAAAAAGTATGTGTTAGTTTCCACAACTGTTGATTTTAAACCATCGGTTTCCTCTTCCACTTTATTCAATTTCCCTCAAAGAACAACTGACAGGAGTTCATTTCTGCCCATTTAAAGATGAACTGAAGTCCTTAAAATATAGAAGACACATAATACAGTTTAAAAGTTGTATTTATCTTAATTTTCAATAATACATTTTGAATGTCTGCTCTGGCCTGACAAAATTTGAAAGACTTGTGTTTTCTTTACATGGGTTGATTTGATCAGGAAGGTATAGAGGAACTTTGCTCCATTCAGCTGCTGATGCTCTAATTGTTGGAGGAGAAATGTGGTCCTGACTGCCAGAACTCAAGACATTTAATTTTATTTTTTTTAAATGCAGTCACTGGAAAAGTTTAAGTCCACACTTGAATTTTGTTACTGAGACTAAAACAGTTACTACTCTTTCTCCTTCTTTAAAAAAATAATAGTTGGGTTTTTTTTTTTAAAAATATTACTTCCATGGTTCAATTTTGTTGAATTTTGGTTGGTTGGTTGGTTGGTTTTCGTGGGTTTTGTTTTGTTTTTTAATCTCATATTGGCTTTTTTCCATTTCTACTTTGGTTTTTACTTATTACGTGTGCTTTGTCTTTTGTATTATCCTCTGCAGTATTTTTTATCCATTCTTGGAAACATGATGTGTACAAACTTTGGGTTATTTTATTTTATACTTTTGGGACTGAAGCAAGGGCTGCTGAGGATGAGAGGGACATCTTTCTAACAGCTTCTCTGGAAGAGGCACAGAGGGAGCAGCAATTCCTCTCTGCCTTTTACAGCTCTCTTAAAATTGCAAGCATTTTTTTTCAGTTTATTCCCCTCTTTTGTCAGGTGAGAACATTGTTTAGAAGCTGCACTCACTCATACATTAAATTCAGAGTTGAGTTAGGTACTTGGTTTTGTTTTTCAAAATGAAGGCTGTATTTCATACAATGGCTCTACCATCTGTTCCTAACCACTGGATATTGGTTTCTCAGCACCAACAAAAATGGCTTGGGTGGTCAGTTTTTACAGTTTTGAACAGAAGGTAGAGCCAGCACCTGCATTTTCTTGTGTCTTTTATTTGAAAGGATTTACTTCTATGAAAACAGCACATCTCTAACACTAAACCAATTAGGATATGGAGAAAATACCTTATCTGCTCTAGAATTACTTTTGTCATTGAAATAAAAATGCTGTTTCTGTGTCCCATATTTTCTCATGTGTGTGTTACTATCATTGTCAGTAGTAGCGTAGAAGCAAGCACATCCATTCAATAGAATACTGGAACAGGATTCTGTAAGAGGAAGACAGAAAAAGGAAGGTTATTGAGGACTTACTGATTTCATTTGGAAAATATGAAAAAACAAACAAGGAAAAACCTCCCCAGAATTCTTATTATGCCATTAAAAAAAATCCAGTGACCACATGAAATTATTAGATAAAAGTTGATAAAAGGTTTTTATATGATAATTATTTTTATTTTTCTTAGAAAACAGATAGTTCTGCAAGCAGCAGACTTAGCAGTTCTTGGTTTCCTGTGGATTTATTTCTGAGTATTAGATTCCTTTGTTTATTTTAACAGATACAACTTCCAGTGGAAGTTTTCTCTACCAATGCACAGCCTTTTCTTCTTTTCAGTTTCTGTATGCTCTGGAGTTACAGTGAAAACACTTTATATCTCTTCACTCAGTAGAGGCATTAGTGAAGATTTTTGCTTTAGTTCATGATGTGCTTTCAAAACACTTATAGAATCTAGAATGTTTTCAATATCTACAACTTCCCTAGGTTTGGTTGGGGTTGACCAAAATATTGAAGCATAGGCAGATCTCAAAAATCAAGGTATTTTGTGAAGTGCCTCCACTCATTTATGCTAACTCAGCATGTGTCTTTGCATGTAGCCAAACACCTTTTCACTCTTCAACTACCTGAAGGAAGGTTGTAGTCAGGAGGGGGCTGGGCTCTTTTTCCAGGCAACCAGCAACAAAACAAGAGGGCCTGGCCTCTAGCTGCTCCAGGGGAGGTTCAGGTTGGATATTAGGAAGTACTTCCTCATGCAGAGGGTGGTTAGACATTGGAATGGACTTCCTAGGGAAGTGGTGGAGGCACCATCCCTGGATGTGTTCAAGGAAAAGCTGGATATGGCTCTTATAGGCTGGACTTGCTGATCTTAAAGGTCCTTTCCAGCCTTGGTTATTCTGTGATTCTGCATAGAGAAATTCTCAGAAAGTTTCATTTCTCTTTTTTATGCTTTTTTTTCTGGATTGTAGAGATGGTTTGTGAAACAAAAGAAAATATTTTGAATTTCACTATAATTCGCTGAAAAGATAAAAGGTGTTCATGCTTTTCATGTAGTCTCGAGTGTAACCAAAAATTGTTCTATCAATATACGTGAATTACACAAGACAGAAAATGCTTTTAATTGTTCCTGAATAAATAGCTGCACAATAAAGTGTGTATATATATATATATATCAGAGATTTTATGGTGTAGCAGGATCAATTTAATAGTAAAGATACCAACTTTCATTGTATCAGCTTGTGAGAGGTAACTATTTTTCTGTTGACAAGCATAGTTGAAGTCTTGAGAACTGAGGAGCATTACAGGTCTTACTTTATATTTCTTTTTGAGCTTTTAGGGAAGTAACACTATTGAAAGTCATAGACAGATGTCCTCTTTCAGGTTCTCATCACATAGGTTACTACAGGCTGCTAAAATTACTGCCTAATTGTGTTTCGCAGTGAAGTAATTTCTGTGTGCACTTCATAATATGCTCCAGACATAATTGGGTAATTTAGCTCAGATCAGCAATTTAAACATCTTGAGCTTAGTTCATCTTGTTTCAAGGTTTTTAGCCTTCCGAAACCTTTTCTGTCAGTAATGTGGTGACATTAGTAATTTATAGCAAGGAGATTTTGTTGGGCAGATTCGGGCTGAGGCAGAAGAGAGCATTTATCCATGGTCCATGTTTGAGCACCAGATAATTTGATACAGGTTTTGGAAGGACAATGTGCTCAGATTCATATGTTTATCCCACATGATTGGGGTCTATGAAAGTATGGCTAGCATGTAAAATCTAGCTGTATATATGAAAACATGTATGTGTCTATATACAAACACATACATATAATTACAAAAATGCTAACGAACTGATGAACAAAAACGACAAACTACAAGAATTCCAAGAAAAGTACAATAAGCGCAGCTTTGTGACAACCTGTTTAGCAATGACCGATGTCGCTTACCCTTGAGAGCTATCTGCTGTGCTGCACCCTTTTCCTACTGTTTTAAAAACTTCTTTTTTTCCTAGCAAGTATTAAAGAAACTAAGTGGTAGAAAAGCTTCATGTGACCTGACCACGATGTCATAGCAAACTTTCCATAACATGAGAAGTAGCTAAATAGATTCTGGGTAAAAAAACCCCAAAAACCAAACAAAACCAACCAACCAAAAAGAACCCAAAACCCAATGAAGAAGACAGTGCTGATTTACCTTAGCACAGTGTCACTTGCTTTATCAAACTACACACATAAATCTAGTTAATTTTAAATTAGCTAAAACACTATGAGAAAGCCACCAGTACTTTTGACGCTGATTCTAACTGATGTCTAAGCAAACTTTGTCAAGCAGAACAAAACCATTTTATCAGAAGTTTTGAACCTGATGGTTCTCAAAGGAAATGTAAAGTCATGCTGGGTCACACTGACATATTGAGTTCAGGAACATGGAGCAGGAGAAGGTGCTCCTAAATCAGGAGTTGGTGTCGTTTCCTCTAAACCAACTCTAAGCTATAGTAGATAGTAGGCAGTCACATGTCTGGCAGTAAAACATAATAATATTTTCATCAAGATAGGAAGCTGGTGTTTGTAGACATGGCTGGCTTGCCTGGAAAAACGTTCATAGTGAATCTTCTCTTGTAGTTTCAGGTAGGTTGTATGACCTATGGAGCTTTCTGTTATCAGTTGTGCAGTGCACTTGTACCAATCTTTAAATGCCATGCAGCTACTCTTATGTGTCAGTTTTGAGCAAAATGAGTGTAATATAAATGGATATAATTTGGATATAGTTTTAGTCCAGTTTTAGCTAAGGCCAAACTTGCTTTAGTAAATGTTGATAAAATTTCTTATGTAAATGTCAAAAATTAGAAATCATTCTCTAAATTGCTAATGGAAAGAATATTTGTAATTATTGCCAAACTACTTACCTGTTTAGAAAGGGTTTTAGTAGAAGATGGAACAGAGTAAAAAATTCTAGACTACATGTGAAGTAGGAAAAAAGTTTCTTTTTTTTTTTCCTGAACAGAGGAGATTTCCTTTGATTTAACCCTCCCTGCTGGCACAAAGCCTATAGATTACTTTTAGCAGATTTCCTAGGCCTGGAAAACTGATTACTCTCTTACTGCCATGTCTGTATCTTCCTCCTGCTTTCATATTGATACCCTAAATTGTAGAACCTTAATGGTTTTGCACTTAGCTCTGTGGAATTCTGCTTGGTTTTGTATCCTAGAACAGACAGTGCAGTTCTTGTATAAATTACTGGGACAGAGCTATAGAATCCAGCTATACAAGTTTATGTTCAAAGAGGAAAGAAGTTACCCATAGTGAAAAGCAGTTACTTTTGTTTCTTTTCGTATGTTCCAGTATTTCCTTTGAAACCCATGTAGATGAGAAAGTCTTGTAGAAATTATATTTTGAAATTGGAACAGCTGTAGCTCAACTTGTCAAGATAACCTTAAAAGATTACTAACAAACCTCAGCTTTCAGGAAACAAAATTAAAAATAAGAGAAGATAACCTGTTGACATGTTGAGAACTTCTCTTTGCATAGATGAGTGTCCTACTATTAAGCACAATGTGCTTTTAATGATTAATTCAGTCACAAAGTATAGATCTTTATTCGACAGTGCTCTTTCTTGCTAGTTGGAAATAAAACATTTTGAGAACCAAGTTTTTGATTCTTTGCTATGCCAAGTTCTCTTTTCTAGCACTGATGAGGCATCATTACTGAGCTTGTTAAGTCTCCTTCATTCTCAGGTCAAATTTGCACATGGGCCTGAAGTAGCATTAAGAAACCCATATAATTGCCTCTGCTCAGATCCCAGACAAACTCCCAAGTGTTGGTGATTATCTTCAAGGTCTCAGAAATCTTTGTTTTATTTTTCACTAGAAAATAATAATGTTCAAAACCCTCTGTGGAAGTGTACCAGTATCACTACAGCTGAAGTGTGCATTTCAGCATCTCCTCTTGGAGCCACCCTGCTTTGTATAAATAAGTAAAGAGTTCAATCACAGAGATACCAATTATTTGCAAGGCTAGGAGAGGAGATCCTTTTTGTTATTATCCATACCAGAAGAACTTGAAGAGAAAAAAAATCAACAGATCCACTAAAAAATAGTCAACAACCCTGGATTCAGGACACTCACACAGGATGTGGGAAACTAGTGCAAAAATTTGAACGCTCTCTGTTCCAGGACAGTTGCATAATAAGCTATTTTAGGGTAAGATTTTCTCTCCTCGAATTTCAGGAGGGAAAAAGCAACAAAAAGCCAAAACTAAAAAAAAACCCCAAAACAACCAAGCAAGTAAACCCCAATCACCCAAACCAGCCAACCAAGCAAAAAAAACTCAAAAAACAAGTAACAACAACAAAACACCACAAAAAAACCCCACTCAACTTTGAACCAGTTTGGTGTTGAATCTCAAAAGCTTTCTGGGGTGGAAAAGAGTTTTCCATCAATTCTAATTTGGACCTACACCTGTGGGAGGAAAAAAGAACATGTGGACAATCTTTCGCAAGGAAAAAAAACAAACTCCAGAATGAGGTGGGTTGATCATTACTGTAATGGATCTCACTTTTTTGTTCTTACCCTGCTTATGATCTCTTGTGTTTCATCTACCTAAACATTAAGGTCAGGTCTTCAGTTACTGTGAGAGAGTGTGGCATGATATAAATCAATGCTGAGCATTTGGCACAGAGCCTCTAAAAGAAAATATGAGGGGAAAAAAACCTTTGTGGGTTTTAGGGAAATGAGCAGTTAATGAAAATTGTGAAAGAGCTGAAATTTACTGTGAGGGAAAGACTGACACAGTGTTTGTTGAATTTTCAACTTGACGCTTGGAGGAGCAGGTTGAGCTGTCTTGTGGTTTTGCTGGATGACATTTGTCCGTTGCCTAACTGTTGTCCAAAACAAACCTCCCAGCTTGGCCTTTTCACAACCACAGAAACAATGATGGATACTTACAATGTCATCTCGAGGGTTAGTAGCCTCTGGGATGTTTCCTGAGGCAATATGACACCAAAGTGTAGCAGAAATAATGATTGACTCACTGTCCACAGTATGAAATGGTATGATTAATACAGTTCATTCAGTTTAAACTGCAGGTTTCTAATCTATGTCATAAACTTAATAATAGTTAGGTGATCTGACTTCCAAAGGAGTATTTATGTTCCTCTGCAAAATCCAAAAATCAAACCTGTGGAAACAAGATTATCCTAAAGCCAGCATAGAAAGTAAGTGAGATTTCACTTAAAAAATGGGGGAGAAGACCCACAGTTTTGTTGAATTTGCACCATCTATTATTTAGTGATATCTAATCCTGAATGGGGCTCTTATGTCTGCTATAATAAAATTTGAATATATTAATAGGCAATGACACTAAAATGAAAGAGATCATAAAAGTGATTATTATAACAGTAAAAGTTCTGTTACAATTGTCTTATTAAAATTCAACTAAGTTTATACACCTCCTTAGTCTTATAATTTGTAGGCAGAAAGAGTATTCCCTTCTTCAGCTGTGACAGAGATGAGCGTGTAATTTAATGGGTGGGGGTCTGATCAAGTGAGGGTTGGATTCATCACATAAAAAATGCAAATAATCCATGAAGAGTTTCCATTCAGACAGAAACTTCATATTTTTCTCTTATCTTCAGTAGAGCACAGGAGTCCAGTGACTGATAGCCCAAATGCTGATTCAGACATCAGTTGACCTGAGAAAGAAACAGAAACAAAATAAATATTGACGCTAAAAGCAACGTTTATTGTTTGCTTGTACATTTGGTGTTGGGAAGAGTGCAAAAGTGTAGCTCATTTGTGCCATGCAAACACAACATAGCTAATTCAATGTGAAAGGAGGAACAGTTTCATAAAAGGCAAGGAGGAAATTTCATTCCTGC
>NW_009954567.1:2357866-2362083 GCF_000747805.2 Chaetura pelagica | reverse complement strand
GATGAATGCATTTGTGTGGTCTTATATTTCTTGTTCTACTTTGTTGGAAAGAGAGCACACTTCCTGCTACACAGCTGTGCCAGGGCTGAGAGGTTCCCCCTCTCCTGCAGTCACTAGGGCCCTGAGGTAAAGCCTGACTCTAGCTGCTCTCTACTGCCATCAGTTCATCTTATTTATCTTACCAATATCTTGCAAATCTGGTTCAAGTTAAAATTACCACCAGAAACACTTGGGACATTTTTAGAATGCTTTTTGGTGTGTAATACTAAAAGCCACTGACTAACTTTTAAAATCATTGACCCCAGTTAGGTCAGCTGATAGTAAGGTAGTGATTTGTAAAATTTATTGAATATAAACTATGTAAAAATGGGTAACATTATAGAGGAGCCTATAAACACTGTTTGAGCACATTCCTTGTTAGACCTTAGAGGATCTAGATGGAAAAAAAGCTAATATGAATGCCTTAACTCTTGGAAAGCTTTCATTCATATTTCCCATCTTATCAGACACCAGGGGTTTCTTTGGCAAAGACCATCTGAAACTTCTTCTAAAATTGGGAATTTATAATTTCTTAGTATAATATGAGCTCGGGCTGCAGCGTTGGGTGTCATGAAGTTCAGAAGTCAAATCAACCAAGAGACACAAATGGTTAGAGAAACAGACTAAATTGTCAGTCACTTCAGTATATAGGCTATCATTAAAGGCTGGAAGTATGAACGTCTTCATTTACAGAGAACTTTCTTCATTTGAACCTCAGAGAATTTTTTTTAAATTCTGTAACAGTAAGAGAAACTGAAACTCTTGGTCCACCAATTCTCTTGCTCCAAACTTCAAGCTTATACTGGGTAGAAGAGCAAAAAAGTCAGTCAGAAAATTGAGGGAAGTTGCCATTGCTCGGCCATGACCAATCAAAACCTTTGGTGTGCTCACTTGCTGATCCACCTCCTTTACAGCTGTTCTGCATCACTCAGACAATCTCAACCTCATGGACAACACCAAAGAAGCTGTACTTACCTTTTCCTTCTGCTATGCTGAAATTCATTAAGTACTGCACATGTTAGTACAAATACATTTAAATGCTAGTGGAAAAGTCTAGTATTTCTTCTTGTTCTCTGGAAATAGTGGGACACCACAGATGAAAATCATGATGAAGAGTTAATTAAAGTGGACACTATTCCTAATTACTGCCATATAGTAATTTAAAATTTTGAACAGAAATGCTTCCCAGTTAAGGGTAGGAGCACAGCTACAGCTATCTAAGATGTGTTAGGAGCTGTGCTAAGAATTAAGTCTTTTCTAGAAATAAAGAATAGAACCTTCTTTTTACAAAAATAGTCATGCAGTACCAAATTACTATGCCTGAGCTTTTTCTTTCTGCTAGTCTTTAATTTGTTTTTTCTATGTACTCTACTGAAAGCTACATTTGGTGGAATTGTTTGTGGTAGTCTGAACTGTAGAGAGGACATACGGCATCACTTCCTTTTTTTTTTTTTTTTTTTAAATATATGAAATAACAAGCAAATTGTTAAAGCAACTGGCATTAAATTGTGTTTCTATCTCTCATTAAAGCCTAATGAGGTATAAAAAGAACCTTTGAAATTTTAAAAATCCTTTTCATTTTCATAGGTTAATCTGTTTTAGGACTTCATCATCATGGAGTGCAAGGGGGAGGGGGAAGAGGGGCTGGGAAGGGAGGCTTGATCATGTGTCTATACAAAAAAAACCCTTAAAACAGATTAGTGGATCAGTCCTGGCTGGGAATAAATAGCAGGGTGCTACCTTAGAGGTAACACAGGTCAGAAACAGTCCACAGAGGCTGTCAACGCTGCATGGCTGATAATTATTTTTTTTATTCTTAGTTTAGTGGTTACAGGGTGTTATACTTGAAAAGCTGTTAGCCTCAACAACATTTTCCACTACATTGTGTAATAACAAAAGTGTGGGCCAAATTTAGAGCTTCAGTACTGTTTAGAAAAAAGCTTTCCAGTGGTTGTTCTGCTGTTCAGTACTGCAGGAACAAAGCAGGCATACTTGTTTGATGGGTACTTTGTCACCAGTTAGAAACCCTTTTATTTCCATTTAAGCTATCAGGGCTGGGCTGACCGCCCTTTGATCTGAGAACTGGCAGGAGGTACTGAGTCCACCAAGTCTTTAGCCTAGTAGGGGCCATCAGAAGTTACTTAGTCTGAGTGGTCAGTCAGGTTCCCACCCCAGCCACAGACTCTTGAGGTGTGAGAGTCAGAAACAAGAGATCATGAGAAACATCCTAAGAGTGTTGTCAGTGATGGATTCTGGTATCTAATGTCCTTTGTGATATATATGGGAAGGTGGGTAGTACATGATGATTCCTGAATGTAAAGTGCTGTTGGTAATGTACATTATTGCTACATGGATAAGAAAAAAACCCAAGATTTCAAATAAACAACAGAGTGCTTTATTACTTATATCTAAACATGGTATCTTTCAAGTTTATTTCACTGTTATCACACTTCTCAGAAAAATCTTGCCCTCTTACTCTTTTAAATATTAGAAAGGGTGATGTCTCCTTGTGAACAAAAATGTTTTTCCCAGTACCTGATTTTCAAGAACTGCTGGGGAGCAGGCTTCTGGCTGGCAAAAAAAAATATCATACAGCTTCTTTTTACTTTGATTCACTATGCATTTTATCCTCAATTAAATCATTGTATATGGTCATCAGATAACTATGTATACCTTAAACACATCTTTACATCATCAAAAGCATTTAACACAGAATACTTACAAACATATTATAAACGAAGTTATTTGTCATTCCACTACTGGTCTTGATAAATCTACACTGACAGGTCAGTAAACCAGTCATGTTCAAGAACTGCTGAACTGTGATGTCTGGTGTGTTGGAAAACGTCACAGGTTCTCTTTTGATGGAAAAAACAGGCTGGAAAATCCTAACTCTATGTGCCAGGGGAATTTTTGGATCAAATAGCATTTATAGTAAGTGTGACACATCTGAAAGACAGTGTTTACAACTCAATGGGATGTTTTTTGTAGAGTATCGGTTAGTATTGTGCTTGTGGAAGTGGCAGGTTAATGACAATATGGTCAGGCACTGCAAACTTTTATTTAAATGGTTCTGCCAGTTAATCTCAATCCAAAATTCTTCTCACATTGCCTTTTCCCAGAGGTGAATGGACATTGTTTAAAATTGTGGAGTGTTTCTGCAGTAGGTGGAAGTATTCAAAGTTTAACTGCTGTGAAGGAACCCAAAGTTTTTGAGCATGTGCTTTGAAATGTAAAAAGATACAAATCTACAATCCTAGACGTTGAACAGTAATACTGTTTGGCATTAGACCACGCTGGGGTGTTTTATGTAAAAAGGTGTTTCAGTTGATTTGCCTGCCTGATTTTTTTCCTTGCCTGACATTTTGAAAATAAGGTTAATTTTATGTGAAACAAGGTAGATGTATTAGATGGCAATAACAAACCCACTAAACAAACATTTCTCTACCTTGGAGTTCTGTTTGCATGTAGCTGATCCAGAAGCACGCATGCTAGGAGTTTCAAAACTTGTTGTTTTGGATACATAGCTTGCAAGACAGCACGCCTGGGCTAACGTTTGCTCAGCTCTGAGTTTAGTGTGGGGAAGCATTTTCCTCTTCTGATCTACACCAGAACAAAAATAACCAGGCTTAGTAGGTGAGGATTGCTACCTGGACATGGGGTTATTTTTCCTGAAATTATTTGCACACCAGCAGATCTCCTACTGTTTGAGAGTTATTGAAGAAGGCGATGCCTTCCTCACTGTAATTGTAACTTCTGCAGCTTTGAAGACAGTTAGTTCCAAAGTGACATACAGCAATTTGGGCTAAACCGTGCCTTTCCACACAGGTATTAGGTCTGTTCTCCATACTGGTTTACTGAATCCAGGTCCTATGCTTTAATCAGACTTTTATATTTATTTTTCTTTGTTTGTTTGTTTCTGTTTACAGCCAGCATGTGATACTTTATGTGCATACACAAACACTGAGGATTCTGAGTTAGAGCAAACACTACTGCACTTACTTGAGCACTGCTTTTAACAGCTGGTGCTCCGGAGCACTCACACGTGCTTTTTCTATCTTCCCCACACCTTATGAACATTAGCCAATTAATTCTCATGGTACCTCTGTGGGTCGGTAAGAAAATATGGGGACTGCGGCGGGTCCGGCTCCGCGCCGGGTTTTGCGGGGCTCCCACCC
>NW_009954567.1:2344881-2357144 GCF_000747805.2 Chaetura pelagica | reverse complement strand
GCTGGGCTGGGCTGGGCTCGCTGGGGAGCCCGCCCCGGGCTGAGAAACCAGCCGCGGGACTTGAGTGTTGTTACGCGCCCGTGGGTGCTGGAAAGGCTTTAGTTGTGGTTTACAGGCAGCTTTCTTAAATTTCAAGGCAAGCTGTCGAAGTGGTGCAGGTCTTGGAAGGCTGCGCTGTTTCCTGCTGTGTGTGAATGTAATAACAGAAAGAGACTGGTTTTGGCTGCTGGCGATAACCCGTCCAGTTGCTCTTTTCACAGCATCCCGTTCTGACCTAGGGGTCTCTGCTAGCAAACGCTGTGAAATGTACCATGAAAAGGTGATAAAAGGTAGTTCTTGGTCCCAGGGGAAACGCCGGCGCAATTTTGTTTGTAAACAGTAACGGTAACAGCTCTCGTAACGCGATTTGCTACGAAAGAGCACGCTCAGGACGGAGGTGCCGTCACAACAGATCCCTTGATCCTGAGGCGTGTTCTTGAGAGACAGCCTGCCCGCCCTTCCATCCCTGAGGATGCGTGAGCCAGGGACTCTGTGCTGGTAACTGCGCCGCGTGTGTTTGTTTTGCAGTTTGAAGTATGTTTCCATGTACTCAATTCAAAAGTTCGCTGCCTTTCGTGATTTTGGTTTGCAGACAATATGTAGCTACATTTCTGGTGTTAACTTTTAAAATCGAATTGATAATCCAACTGTCTTGCTTCAGAATTTATTTTTATATTTGTGTTCAAGAGTGTTTAATAGTCTCTCATGTACAATGAGATGGAAATAGTTTTAATTAATAGTCTGGTTCTGCCTTTTTTTTTGTGTCTGCAGAAGCAGCTGATTATCTGTATTTCAGCAACTTCTTATACTTTAGTTGCAATTAGGATTTATTTACAGTTGGAAAATAATGTGGGTTTGACTCTTCTTATGGCACTATAAATTCTGCTGTCTTGCTTTGACTGCCCTTACCACATATCTGCTGTTTCATATTGACTATTTTTAAGTCCATGTTCAGCTTGGCCTCCATGTGAGATGTGAGCTTTTTGCACTCTTGTGCAGTTTATTCTCATAACATAATAACTCCTGTGCTTTTCTTCTCTATAGAGATTTCTACCAGCAATTTCATTTCAGTTTTATCTGCCTGGCATTGCCCTATTCTCAGAACTGTGTTTTTGGTGTTTACTGCCAGTTGAAAGACCTCCTAATTCAGGGCATATTGTGTACAGGAAACTTAAAGTCAAGAGTTTCTGAGTCTGTTTTAGCAATATTTGAATCTAGTAGCTTTGTTTTCAAAGGGAGTAAGACCAACGTGTAGGACCTGATCTTTCCTTGTAACAAGTTTGAACATCTGTCGGTTCCCTGACTTGTGATGTCTGTGTATCCACTCTTTCACAAGACTCTGGACTTTCTTCAAGTATGTATTTATTACTTCCCTAAAACTAGCAGGATACACAGTCTGTTTTATGAACGAGGGCAAGTGTTTTTAGAATGAGGTAAAACTAATTTCAAATCAATAAATCATCAGTTTTGCCCGATATATTAATATTTTTCCTTAAGAGGATCAGTTTTAAAAATAAAACATAACTTTGCATCTTTAGATAAACACAAAGGTGCTAGATCTCATACTATGTTTTGTTTGTATTTGTTTGAACTAGTTAAAGAATTGTTTGTCATGCATTCCAAGGTAAACATTATTCACTTCCCATTGAATGTGTTTATTCAAATTAAAAAGAAAATGTGATTCAGAAATAGTTTTTCATCTGGTTGTTTCCAGCATAAGATCATGCAGTCAAGGAGTCGATGTGGTGTACACAGTAAGACTAGTTGTCATAAGTAATCTGAAAGTCATTAAGAATGATGCCAAGCTTTACATAAAAACTGTCACTTTTTTTATATTGCAGTAATGTATTGCCTTAGTCTTCCTGATGTATAAAATGTGGATTTATGTGTCTAAAGCACTTTCTTTCACTACTGTTCCATGTTGCAGTATTTCAGAAGAGCCTAGTATTGTAATATTGGGATGGAATAGCCGCTGTTTGGTTTTGTAGGTAATACTTCATTCTTAAGGTAAACTGTTCATCTCCTTTTTGGGGAAATCTGAAACCCTTGTATACAAAGCTGTGACACCTTTTCATGTTTGGTTTGTTAGGGTTTTTTTTTTAAGAAATAATAATTTAAAAAATATAGTACCATTAAATGTCATGTAAACAATATTGAATATAAACCAGTAAACTCATATAATAATGTGAGAAAATCCAGTTCCAGATTATTTTGATTTTAGGTTTATTAACAGGTTGTTCTAAAGAATCACTTTACTGCTAATTATTAAAACATATCTCACCCTTATGCCACACCTCCCTTTTGTAATATGACTGCAAACTGTGATATCTGTGAGGCATACAGGAAAATTATACTATTTTACTTTACAGAGAAATGGAAACAGAGAAGCCTTACTCAAGGCTGAGGACATGGGTTTCACTATAGCCATGACTATTCAAAAGTGTCCACTTCTGTGTCCAAAGAGCTAGTTGTGTAAAACCAGATGAGAAAACCAGGAAGAGGACTGTTGTTGGTACAGAAAATGGTTTCTTGCCCTTTTCCCCCTTCTCTGGGTTTCTTTTAAGAAACTATCCTGCAAGATTGATTTTTGTGGGGTTTTTTTCCAGACTCCCAGTTGCTTCCCTTATTTATTCCTCCCATGCCCCCAATTTCTTTGTCTGTAAGAGCATTTTCATCAATGTTATTTTTCCTCATTTATGTGAACATATGCAAGACATAAAAGATGGCATAGGAACTGAGCTCTTCACAAGGTAAGAGCTTTTGCCTGTCATGCCATACATAGTAGACAGGGAAAAAAAAAATCCAAGAAGGAAACACTGGGTATTCTGAATGCCTGAAGTAGGCCAAGGAGTGATTCTTATCTCCAGTTCCTCTCTGTGCAGTGAGTTGGCAGTCTAAAAGGTTGATTGCGTCTGTGTGGAATCCCCTTACCGTGGTAATGACTGGTGTTAGCATATCCAAATCCAAGGATATTTATTTTGTTCAGATGTCCCTTGTGCTCAGTTAGCAGTAGTCTGTGACGTGCCAGCTCACAGCTTTGGATGACTAAAAGTGGGATGACGCAGATAGATGAAAAGATCCTTCTTCTCCCTACTTAAACTTGCTTGGAGCAAGGGGTGTGGTGTGCTCTCCACAGCCTCTGTATGAGCCCAGTGTGTGGTGGCAGTAAGTGTAACACCAAAAATTTTGCAAACATGCTCTAGGCTGGCTCTGTAGGAAACCAGCCATGAAGCTTGGCTGACAAAGTTACATTAGGATGACAGTAATATCCATATGACATCCATTTCCCAGCCATCCCTGAGATAAGCAGATTTCCCAGTGTCTGGAGGCATTGCACATGAAGTAACTGGAGGTTGTGATGCACCCATAGGCATAGCTCATAAATCTGACTTTGAAAGGACATAGTATTTAAAGGTATGGTCAATTGTCATTATGTTGTTATGAATCTTAGAGTACTTGGTGTTTTGTTAAATTACCAACTTCTGGAATAGGAGACTGCGAAGAGAATCCTATCTTCTTTTTAAAAGCAGAGCAACTTTCTCATCCGCTTGAAAATTATCTCTCAAAAATCTCAAAAGGCTCTGAAACTAGAAAACAAATAATAAGCATCTTAAATTTGGAAAATCAACTAAAATGTCTTTCATTTTTGGAGACCTGTTTCTGATTTTCTGTAACATATACTGTTAATATTGGCTAGTCTCAGTAGACTATAGTTCTATTGTTATGTTTTTCTGTGTGTTGCTTATTTAAGCAAAAATAAATTGATTTTAGGGAATAGTTTACCAATTTGAGTCACAAAAGATAAGATCCCAAGGCATAATTAGGTGGCCATGTTGAACTCTTCTGATTTCCAGGTATACTAACCTATATAAATTTCTGCTAAACTGAATTGTGAGTAATTTCTCTCTTGAAAAACAGTTTTCATGTGGGTACCAGCTTGCTGAATGTGATTTCTAACTTCAGACATATGTATTCTTTGATACACTGGTGCAAGCAAATGATCTAAAACTTCAGGTTGCAGAGTGATGTTTTTAAAGGGTTTATATTAATTTCCTCTTAAAAAAAAAAACCAAAAAACTTCCCTCTTCTTTTTCTTCCAAATAAGACTAAAGCAAAAATTAATAGATTTAAGTTATTTGGGAGAGGAACTACCTTGTTCCAGTATGCAGTATCTAGCTCATGTCCCCAATTTTGGAGCTGAGAGTTTGCTTCTGTTTCACTTTTAAGTTTACAGCGGATGACTGGATTTTTGCAGGATTCACTGATAACTGGTAATGAACAACAGCTTGGAAAAGGTCATTCACTGACTATTTCTTTCCTTCTATAAACTGTGAATGCCTTTTCTCCAAAAAGCCTTTTTAGGTATCAAAGCTAAGAAGATTTCAGTTTTATGTAGTTTGACCATGTTAACTATGAAACTACTTTTTTAAGTAGAAACTGTTACAGTTGTCCAGCTTGCATACCAGTGTGTGCAAGTGCTCAAGATCAAAGCGGAAGTCTGTTTACAGTTACTAGTGCTGATTACTATTAAAAACTTTTGAGATTTTTTGAGTGCTTCAAAGATGCCCAAAGCATCAGTGCCATCCATCACCTAACTTCTAAACCCTGAACTGATTTAACACCCAGTACAGATGATAGTGGGATTTTGGTTTGTTTATGATTCTGTACTTGTCACCTGTTATGTACGCATAAAGAATCATCTTAACAATATTAATTGCAAAAAAAACCCCTCAACAACCTGTAAACATTTTATTGTAAACTTACACTTGAAGGAAAAAAAGACGAGTGGAAATCTGTTCAGTTACTTCTCTTTCATATTCCCTTTTGAAGTCCCCTGGCAACCTGAGCTGTTATACAGTCACATTTTCCTGCTGCCGAAGTATTTTTCGCTTTCCACCTTTACAGCACTGAAAGACTCAGAGAGGCAACAGGGAACTGACTAACATAATACTTAAGGACAGAGTGAGGCTAAAGTAATTACTTGATTCAAATAATGAACTACATATAGATTTCCTGACATGCTTCAAATCGAAGCTGTGTTTTTCACAGGAGCAGGATAGAGCCCTCCTACCCACATTCCTGTGTGACCCTTGCTGGGGCAAGAGCAATGGGGCTAGAAGGTGCCTCCTGCCTCTTGGCAACTCTTCACAAGGTCTGGTTGCTGGATGGAAGAGTGGCATCATGTTCCTGCAGGCTGAGAGCAGTGGCATCATGTTCCCGCAGGCTGAGAGCAGCTTTCTGGGTTTCCCTCATGGCCAGAATTTATGGAGCTGACAACAGGCTCCAACTGCTGGTTTAGTCCATTCATATGTTTCATCTTTGTCATATTCTGTCAAAATGCCTAAATGCTGTGCTGTGGGTAATTTTGTAGAAGCCTGAATGGTCTTGAGTCCAGACTTCATGAACATGGCTCATGTCACTGTCTTAGTTTTTTAATAACAGTTTTTAGCATTGGATTTTTTGCTGTTGACTTTGGAGACAGGTTCATTATGCAGTTAGGAGCTTGTCTTCAGGAATTACATTTCATATGTAGGAGCTTTTTTAAAAATATTTTTGCAGGACTTTTTCCTAACATAGAAGCTCAGGCAGAGTAAATTTGTATCCTCCTCTGTTGCAGCCACCTATTAATGACCTGTTTCCATTTAAGGGACAGGATAATGTCGTCATATCCATTTAAGAGGATTTAAACATCAGTCATTCTCAAGTTGTGGCTATTGCACATGAAAAATAAATGCTGGAAACCTAATAGTAGAAAAGGAATTTGTTGTTATCATGACTAAATTGTTGCATCAGGCAGCATCTTTGTTTTGATTCTTAGATTTAAAGAGTTTGGATATCAAGATTAAAAACTTGACAGGGTTTGTTGTGTGACAGTCTTCTTGCATAATGTCTGGCAATGCCATTGCTCTTGGCTGGCTGACATGATAGTTTAATTGGTTCTTATGTTCTCAGATCTTTCTAGGAAAATCCAAGGGTTTGATTAGCTGTTTAGAGTGCTGCTTCTGGTGAAGATTAAAAGTAAGGGGCAGTTGTTAGCAAGAAAAAGCTTGTTGAGTGCAGCACCAGGAAATTTTTGTACATTGACAGATTAAAAGGATACTTATAAAGTGACAACCTGAATTTGAATTAATGTGTATTTCTTTAGGTTCCCCAATTTTATTGTTCTCCATTACAAGATAAAAGAGGACTGTGAAGGTAAGGAAGGACTACATTCACAGGCACAGTTCTTCCTTTCAATGCATTGAAGCCATCCTAAAGGGATTGACCCCTGGTCAGTATTATAGTTCACTGTGCAGAACCTCACTTGGTCCCACGTAATGCTACTCACGCTTTTGGAGAACAGCAGACTTGCCCTCTGGTAACCACACTGGTGAGTGGTGTATATGTAACAAGGAGATAGCACTTTACTGGCTTTATTGCAAAAGGATGTGCTGCAGTGAGATAACTGGTGAAACTTGCTCCCATGCAGACTGCTTGCACCAGCACCTCCTTATCACTTATGGACACTTCCATCTTCTCAGAAATGACTGGATGGATTAGTGGCACCAGCTAGGCAGTGGCTGAATCTTTTCTGTGCAAACATGTGCTGCTTCAACAATAGCTGTAGGGTTGGTGTCAATTGAGAAAAAACCTTGGAATGCCTGTTCTTCTGAAGTGATGCTAAGTGAGGGCTGCAGTGGTATGATAGAACTGTAGGTTTGTTACTGACAAAGAGGCAAATGTGGGGGTAAGGCTCAAGGCATTTGAGTCGTGAGCAGCCCCTTATTCTTGTGTGGGTACATTGCGGTAAATGTTTGCCTCCCTGAGACATGACATGCAGACTTTTGTGATTTGGAAACACCTTAATTTAGATGATAGGCGAGCTCCTTCTGCTGTTCATCAGCGCTCTTCTCAAACGGAAGTATGTCATACAGGCTACCCTGCTCTGCTCCAGTGGAAAGGAGCCTAGACCCATAATGGTCAATACAAAGAACACTGGCATTTAAAAGCTCCAAAACAAGTTAGGAACACTTTGTCTCACAGATTCAATCTGTACTTTAAATTGATTGATTTCTGCATCTCTCATTCACTGCTTTTTAAAAAAGCCCTGGATGTGAGAGCTACATAAAACAAGTGATGCCTCTCTGAGGGTTGCTATGATTTAACAGTTTTCAGCTTTATAGCTGCTTCTATAGCTGATTCTTTGGCCCTTGAAGAAACTGGCAGATGAAGTTGCAAAGCCACTGACCATCATATCTGAAAAGTCTTGGCAGTCTGGTGAAGTTTCTACTGACTGGAAAAGGAGAAACGTAACTCCCGTTTTCAAAAAGAGGAAAAAAGGAAACCCTTGGGAACTACAGGCCAGTCAGTCTCACCTCTGTGCTCAGCAAGATCTGGATCCTCCTGAAGTCTCTGCTAAGACACATGGAAAGTAAAAGGGTAATTGGTGACAGCCAACATGGCTTTACCAAGGGTAAATCCTGCTTGACTAATTTGGTGGCTTTTTATGATGGTGTCACAGCATCTGTGGACAAAGAGAGACCTACTGACATCATCAACCTGGTCCTGTGCAAAACCATCAACACTGTCCCACATGACATCCTGGTTTTGAAACTAGAATGATACAGATTTGGTGGATGGACCATGGTTGTGTAAGGAACTGGCTGGATGGTCACACTCAGAGTTGTGATCAGTGGCTCAATGTCCAGATGGAGACCTGTGATGAGTGGTGTTCCTCAAGAGTCAGTAATGGAACCAGAGCTTTTTATTGTCTTTGTCAGTAGGATTGGACAGTGGGATTGAGTGCATCCTCAGAAATTTTGGCAGTGACACCAGCCTGGGTGGTGTGGTCAACACACTGGAGAGAAAAGACACAATCCAGAGGGACCTTGGTTGGAACTAGGTGATCTTTAAGGTCCCTTCCAATATGAGCCATTCTGTGCTTCTAGGATTGCATAGCTTTCCAGACACTGATACCTTGATTTTTTTTTTTTTCCATAAATAAAAGCAAATGGTCCACACTAGCATACAAACAGCCCTTTTAGTAGCCTCTAATTATATGAAATGTCACAGTATGAAAGATTCTTTCCTTTTAGCATGAAGGCACAGAATAATATAAAAAAATATTATTAAGTAAATAACTGGACTTGATAGGGGAAAATTACTTTAAACTGCCATAATAGGTGATTTGAAAATTCAGGACTTTTTCCAGCAGTCGTTTTATTTGAAGTTAAAAGGCAAATATCAGTGTCTTTTTGTAGCATTTACAGAAAAAAAAAAAAATATATTTTTTTTTTTACTTGGAAAGTGCTTTATGGACATGAGTACTTCATAACTTCTTGCTTAATAGTAAAGGTGGAATTCATGGCTACCAAAAGGCATGATAAGTATCTAAATACTTGTCTTCCATGACAGCATTTAGAGCCAAGAACTCCTGCATTGTATTCGTAGTAACATGCTGCTGTAGTCAAGGTTAGACTGTAAGATATGAAGCAATTCATAGAGCAATGACTGTTTGTTGTTGGGTTTTAAAAAATATTTTTAATAAATGTTGTTTCCAATAAGAGGCAGCTTCTGCTATTATATAATAACTTTTGGTACAATAAATGTGGTGTTAGCTGGAATGTCTGTTCTGCCTCAAAGAAACTGCACTAAGAAACTGTTCTGTCTTGGTTTCATTAGTAGGGATTTTGGTATGTGCAAACCTGCCATGTTTAGGAAACTTACCACAAAATTTTTTTGGTTTGGTTTGTCCTGTTTTTTTTTTTTTTTTTTTTTTTTTTGTAAAAGGAAACCATACCTCATTGGAAATTGATTCCAATTTTTGTTAACTTGCAGCCAGTCCCCCATGTAGCTGCAAAGTGGAACATAGACACTCTAAGGCATGATGGATAGTGATGCATCCTGCCCTGGAACCATGCCAGCAGGGTGGTGGCTAGCACCTGCCCATTGAGCTGGGATTCACCTTTGAGCAGCTCCACTGCAGCTTCCCTGTAGCTGCCCTGCTCTGTGTCTGTTGGTGGAGCCATGCTGCAAATAAGGACTGCTGCTTCATCTCCATCTCCACCCAAGGGAGACACTGGACACGTTTTGTCTGTCTTTGGCTCTCTTTGCCTGCTTCAGGTGCATCATCTGCCATAAATCACAAGCAGCAGAGTAACTTGCAATCAAATTGATGTGCAGGGTCTGTTTATGAGGTTATCTACAAATAAAATTTGAAGAGCTTGCTACTTCTATTGAGTTGCAATTCACTAATATATGATGAGCTAATGGAACTGAGCTGACTGAATGCTTCTGTAAGTTTCCAACTAAATTCTCTGCTCAGAACTGCTATGGGAAAGGCTGCTAGTTTATGCATTTTTGCTGTTTGTTTTATTCGGGGAGGGAAAGCAAACAGACAAAAGAAACTTAAATGGGAAGTGGACCTTCCAGTTACATTTGATTTGATCTTGATCTTTTGTTATGGATAAGAACTACTGGAGCTGCAATTACACAGTCGGAGTCGTTGGGGTTGGAAGGGACCTCTGAAAATCATCTAGTCCAACATCCCTGTTAGAGCAGGGTAATACACAATTAATATGCATACGTAGTTTTGCATAGTAATGGTTCATATTTTCTGGTAAATTATAGTTTGTAATTTTTACAAAAAAATATGGAAGTAGCTTATGGATCTATTTAAAACAGACCAGAATTTAAAACACATAACATCAGTATCTGAGATACTTTTTCCCCTGTGAAACAATGGATCTTTAAGGTCTACTTTTTCATCTACTTATACTGCAAGTAATGTTTAAAATAAATTGCTTTGACTGTGCTGCAGTGATATACTATGACATTCATAGTATAGTCACTCGAATTAAAGGTTGGAAGTATTTCTGTTTCTGGGGTAGGGGTGGAGCACTTAAGATCTGTTTTGTGGTAGTCCAAGTCTGGAAGCATACTTCAGAGTATCTTGCTGCAGCTTGCTTTCATTCAGCCATGCTATCTAGTTAGTGTTTGCATGTCCCAGCTCAGTGTCAGGAAGGACTCCCTGCACTCCCCACTGCATTCGTTCACATGGAAGTTAGGCTTTCAGCTAAAAAGACACTCCTTGAGAGGCTTCATGAACATCAGAATGCAATCCACTCTCATCAACACTAGATGAGGCAGCAATTACTTTCATGTGCAAAAGTCCAGGCTAGTTTTCAAGCTCCTACATCATTCTCCCTCACCAAATTAAAATGTGTTAATGTTGGCTTTTGCCTGCCTGTGCTCATAGGTACCGTATACTAACCCATGGCCTTTTTTTTAATTTTTTTTTTGACTGGAGTTTGTCTTTCTGAATAAATTTACCATCTAGTTTTAAATCCAGGTGTCTATTAAACAGCTGGACCTTACAGGAAATGTAAATGGTTAACAGCAACCTTGTAACCGTTCTGCTACAGCAGTGATATTCCCCAGATAGATAAGGCTAGGAGTATTTTCATTGACAACCTCATAGTGCCAGCTGAGACACTAACATTGTCATTTTTTGAGATTCAGGATGAACAGTTGTAAGAGATACATCTTTTCAAATGGCCAAGAACTAAATCATTATCAATACTTCAGTTTTATTTACCATAAATGAAATTTTAAGAGGAGGACCAAGTAGATAGGTAGAATTTTTTTGTCTTTTAGTTTTATATTGATACCATTCAGTACATTCAAGAAGACAACACTGCACCAGTTGGTACTGAAGAACTTATTTTAGCTGCAGAGACTAGAAATAAAGGCACCAATTTTTTTTTTTTTCTTAGTCTTTTTCAAGGTATTGGTGTGTATTGTGCACTGTAAAATGTAAACTGAAAGGTACCTCACCCTAAAGGTTTTTTGCATGTAGAAATGATCATTTTCGTAATATGTCAGCCACCCCTTGGAGCTTCAAAGGATGGTCTCCATTTTTTAAAAGTGAGAATATGATTCATATATGCTCACTAACACAAGGAAGTAGTTGTTAGTTTTCAGAGCTGAGCTGAACAAAACCAAAAAAGAATAAACACTCAACATGAAATTTTGGCTGTGCTTCTAAGCAGTCTTTCTACAAATTTGTTCCTGGACACACTGGAAAGTAGTGCAACTCTTAACATGAATCAGTAGTAAGCAGAAGACACAACAGGGATTAGTGTATGAAAAAAGCAATAGCAAGGTAGTGCTGTTGACTTAACAGAGTAAGAAAGAGTTTGAGGAGCAGAAACAACTGAAAAGTAAGCTGCCAAGTAGAGGTAGTGAAATAGAGCATCTTTGTACATATTTTAATGAAAAATGGGCAAGACAGACTAGAAAATAGACTTTTTATGCACACCCTCTGTTGAGAAGTTGTTGTATTTTCTGCTCTTGAAATCTGCGAGACTTTATTTGGGCTATGATAAGTAATGACAGATACAAGTGTATTTGAATGTATTTTTTGTTTAAGATTTGATTACTTCATTTTTGAGAAAAAGGTTTTGCTGTGTATTTCTGCACTTGATTTTGAAGGATAATGATTGAGCTCTAAACTTTACTGTTGCTGGGTTTGCAAGTGATTGGATTTCTTGAGTATATCAGTAATATTGTGGATCTTGGACTACTGTTGGTAAGCTTTATTGCCACAAGTGTGGCATTGGTGATTTGTTTCCTACTTTATGGTAGGTAAGCCCTGGTACATTAGAAGTGATGCATGGGTAGTGTGTTACCATACCTTTGGTTTTGGCCATGTTTTCCTTATGCACAAAGGCACTTTCCCTTCTACAAGTACATATGAAATATACAAAATGTTTTCAGTTTAGTAGCTGAAAGAATGAAACAAGCTATAAAATATCTGAGTTATATTTTTACACGAATGATAAGCAGGTTTGTAAAGATATTTTTTTTTACTGTCCTTGTGTTATGTGAATTATAATGTTCAATGCTTCAATGTTCAATAGCAGCATCTCAGAACAGGGGGAAAGACAGGTACTTGACATCTTGAAAAATGCTTCGTTTAATTTGCTTTCTGAAGATGTGGTTTCCTAGGATTCTTCCTTCTTAGCCTAAGCTCACTGCTTTTCAGCTGTTGGTGCCACAGAAAACTAGAGTTAAAAGGGCTTCTTCAGCCAAATCCGGATGGATTATTTGCATACCCTTTAAGGTGTCTGGAAACAGCCCTTGTGTGTGATGTTTCAGGGAGCATGCTCAGATTCCTCAGCATCTCTGTCCTCTGCTGCATGCTGATCACCTCCGTGGCAGCTGCCCGCCCCCTCCGCCGCCGC
>NW_009954567.1:2334387-2344853 GCF_000747805.2 Chaetura pelagica | reverse complement strand
GCACAATAGGAAGCACCTGGGCCTGCCATAAACAGGTCCGGAAAAAAGTGCAAGCCTGACAAATGGTGTGGCCATAGCAACAAGCAGAGATGACGGTGCCATTTTGGAGTAAATGCAGGCCAGTGGGGCTCAACAAGAAGCCAGAAAGTATCTTTGCTTAGGTTTACAGTGCTGTTCTGTGTGTGTACGTGAGAGGTTTTCTGAAACACATGCTGCTTGCAAGAAGACAGCTTACAAAAAGCAATAGTAGAAGTTAAGCATGTAAGGGTGTCTTTAAATGAAATTATTTTTCACTTGCAGTGGAAACTTTAGCTGGAAGATGTATAAGCACGTTTACTTCTGGGACATATTAATGTGATGAATTATTTGACAAATCATAGAATATCTCTTTGGATGCAAAAACTTTGAAGCCCAGAGCTCAGATTTCTCAACAAAATGACTGTGTTTTTCTTGTGCTATGAAACATGGCCAAAGTTTTGTATACTTGAATACTGGACACAGGTAAGATTGCATTTCATAATTTGGTAATTAATTGCTTCTTCCTCTTTTCTTAGCATCAGGAAAAACAAGTATGTACTTTTTCTAGCTGGTACAGATTTTCTGCAGCTCTTTTTCGTTGTTGTTGAAAAGGTTTCAGAGACATTATTACAGGAGAGCTCTTAAAGCTGTCACTGTGAAGATGGTGGAGGTGGTTGGTAGTTAACCAGTGCTTGACACTTCTAGCACAGCAGAGCTTTCAGTAAATCCCTGCTATCAGAACTTGATTTTTAAAATGGAATGACTAGATTTTAAATACAAGAAGATAAAGTTACCTGGAAAACTTCTGCAGAAACACATCTTTGATTCTGGGGGCTAAAATTAAGTAACGATTTTTCTTACGTAAAGCCATATGACTGACTTAAGTGGAGGGAGTATAAGAGGACAGGTTTTGGTCTTGCATTTGGTTTCATCCCATCATTTGAATAGTATGCCTAAGTGTGAAACTGTGCCTTAATTTTTCTTGAGGGAGGGGTCATCTGGGGTTTGTTTTTGGTTGTGGTTTTTGTTGTGTTTTTTTTGTTTGTTTGTTTGCTTGTTCCTTTTACAGTGTTTTGGCTATTGTAAAACAGCACACTCTACACAAATCTGTCTGTTCCCTAATCTGTCTTTTCACCCTGCATCCTGCTCAGCAATGGTCTCTTACCTCTTCTAGTGCACGTAGCATTGTTGCATGGTAAGAGTCATGCCGACCTGCTCTGTGCCTGCTGGGTGGCTTGCTCATGGTTCATAACTGGCAGCCCTGGAAGTTATAAGATCTGTTTGACTTCTGCCTTTTGAATATACAGTCAAAAGGGGACTCCAAGGAGTGTGTTTGCAGTCTTGGATGAGTAGCTCAGCTTTGTTCTTGGAAAATTTTCTAATCAAGACCTGGGACATTATGTATTGATACTGCTATTTTAATACAAAGCCTATCAGTCTTGTGAAGTGGATGTGAAAATTAACTTGAATATTCACTGAAGTTACCAAAAGTTGCATCCTAGGCAATTTTTAATGGAATTTGCCTTAGGCAAGACTCAAATTCCCTAGTTAACTCTAGAGTCAAATAAAGATGAACTACACTTGTTACACCCTTTCATTTCTGTTCTCTGGAGATTGAGCAAAAGTATGGCATTGTAGAAACCTGAAAGTGGTACTAGAGCATTCACTTGCCTGGAGTATTTGAACAGTTTGTTCAGGTTCATCTAGAGCTTGATCTATTGTCTCCTGAATCTAGTAAGAATCTTTAAATTTACTTCATCAGGCTGTGGATGGAGTGCATAACTGATTTTATTTAACATCATTACCTCTTTGATAATGAGTTAGTAGAATCAGCTGTTAAACAGGGGTTTGGGAAGACTGGAGGAAGTTTAATTTGTTGCAGACTGTGACCCTTTTTAACATATCTGTCCTACTCATGGCGAAAATGGGCTTATGCGTGTGTGTGAACCCCCATGTAAAGGGATAGAGAGAACTTTTTCTGCTTCTGCCGAGGTTTCTCCAGCATTACATGTGCTGCTCAGACCCTTTCTAGCTGTTCCAAGTGTTGTATGTAAAGGGATAGATGGGAAAAAAGCAGTCAAATTTTCGATTTATTTATTTATTTTTACTGACAAAAAAGCAAGTTGAAGATTAAGACGATGCTCTATCTATGTAGAGTATATTGTGTTTGATTTTAAGACTTTTTTTTGAATTAGGGATTATTGTTATAGAAGCTTAGAAGTATATATTTTAAAGGATTAAAATGTGGAACATCCTTTGTTTCTTGATAAGACACGTAGTATATAATAGAATCATCCACTCATTTTGGTTGGAAAAGACCTTGAAGATCATCAAGTCTAGCTGTTAATGCAGCACTGCCAGCTCCACCATAAACCATGTCCCTGAGCACCACAACTACACATCTTTTAAATCCCTCTAGGGATGGTGAGTCCACCACTACCCTGGGCAGCCTGTTCCAGGGCCTGACAGCAAAGGTTAGTAGAAGGTCATTTACTTGAATAATATCCGTATATTTTGTAACCATCTTGCAACTTCATCAGGGGACACACCCCAATCTAATGATGTTTTTTCCTTTAGTTAGTGAAACCTAATAAGTTTTCAATATGTAATGATATTTGCGTGATTTTTTTATTCTTCTAGAAGACTTAAGATAAAAATGTTCTCTGTGTTTGAACAATCAGTTGTGGATAATGCAAAAGTAGTGTAGAAAAAAGAGGGAGAATTACTGAAAATATAGCTCTCACCTGAAAGTCAGGTCTACAAAGTTAATGAGAAATTCATACATATATCCTTTTATGTGTTGTGTGACTTGAGATAATCTTGGTGCTTTGCTTCAGTCTGTAACAAGAAGAGAAATTCAACCAGGTGAGAGTGCTCCTACAAAATCCTCTTAGCTGTTGTGATGAGACCATTGGAGACCAATAGGTGTAGGAGTTGTGCTTCAGCAGCACCCATACCTACCTTAGATAAAACTTAGTGCAAAACCCGCCATGTTTGGGAGGGCTCCTGGCTGTAACTCACAGGCTCTGAGCCAGCGAGACAAGCACCAATTCCAGTTTTTGGGGTGCATGAGCCCCATAGCGTGAGAGTGCTTCTGGGTTAATGCTGGGTTAATGTCTCACAACAGTCCTCAATGTGGGGTGGGAAAGAACAAAATGTTCATGGGATAGAGTGATGCTGAAGGTCTGTACTCATGGCAGAACCAGCCATCCAGCTGTATCTCCTGATCCTCAGTTGCTGTTCCTGAGGCTTTTGGTTTCCAAGAATTTGCTCTCCTCAACAAGTCTGATCCTTTGTACATTCTTTCCTGTCTATGTTATGAAAGAGGATCTACGTGGAAATGCCAGTAGCTAGAGATGAAGGATGCTAACAGTCCATTTCTTCAGCTGCCTCTCAGCTGTTTGCTGCTGCCCAGCTGAGATTGAGCTGTGACAGTCCAAGCACTTGCAAGCCCTGCTCCAGTGCAAAGTTAAGCAGGGTTGCCAGACCCAAAGGAACCTGACTGCATTGGCATGGGATGGAGAGGAGTATTCTCTGTCAGGCATGAATGCCTCCCCAGCATGGCCTGGTCTGAACCTTCCAAACCCAAGCCAGGCATGCAGACATCCATGTCTGGAGAACCATGCACCAGCTGATGGGGCAGAGCGATGGTTCTGTGTGATCCAGAGGCAGCAGCTGCAGCACACCACATGAGAGGTCAGTGCTCAGGTCCTGTGTGTAGAATAAGAAGCAAATTACTGCTATCGATAAGTGAGTAAACATGGATATACCGTGAGCCTCCTCATGCGAATACTGAGACCTCTTGTGAGGGAGGTTTAAATCAGAGAGGTAGTAAGTATACAATTCAGGAAACTACAGAGTGGCTTTTGGCCTGTTTTTTTAATCTTCTCTCCTCACTCCTGTGTACTGGTAAACCCAGAGTACAGCTGACGGTGGGACTGGAAACCATTTTGGTTTCATGCTTTTTTGTTTTCAGTTTGAGCTGGAGGCATTTGGGTGAAGCACTCACTTGGACAGAAAAAGAAGCAATGCATTTTGGTATGTTTCCCTGTATGCATGAGACAAGGTTGTAAAATCATAGAATGGTAGAAGTTGCAAGGGACCTCTGAAGATCATATAGTCCAACCCCTTTGCAAAAGCAAGATCACCTAGGGCAAGTCACACAGAAATGTGTCCAGTCGGGTCTTGATAGTGCCTAGAGAAGGACACTCCAAAACCTCTCTGGGAAGCCTGTTCCAGTGCTCTGTCACCCTTACAGTAAAGAAGGTTTTTTCCTTATGTTGAAGTGGAACTTCCTGTGTTCCAGTTTGTGTCCATTACCCATCATCCTATCATGGAGCACCACTGAAAAGAGACTGGCCCCTTCTTCTTTGGCACCCACCCTTCAGATATTTGTCAACATTAATAAGATTCCCTCTTAGTCTTCTCCAAACTGAACAGCCCCAAGTCTCTCAGCCTTTCCTCATAAGACAGGTGTTCTAGTCCCTTAATCATCCTTGTAGCCAGCCCTCCACTGGACTCTCTCAAGTAAATCCAGTTCCCTCTTGAACTGGAGAGCCCAGAACTGGACACAATACTCCAGGTGCAGTCTCACTAGGCCAGAGTAGATTGGGAGGAAGGACAAGACTACTCTTTTCTTCTGTTCTGGGTGGGTGCATCTTCATTTTATGTAAATCTACATAGATTTACAAATAACTGAATGGAAGGTATGAAGGACACACTGGAATGAATATTGTTTGGTGAATAGCCCTTGCTGAGTCTTTTTCTTTAAAGAATGGTGTCACTATTAGATGCATTTCAGTTAGAAATAAAACAGCCATGGTTTAATAAGAACTAGAGCCTGAAACAAAATTGAATTAAACAACTTGCAGTCTGCTTTCAAATGACACCATTCAGGTAAACAGCAGTTAAGGAATTTAACAAAAGCTGTCAATTTGTGATGAAATAAGGCATTGTGATGACATAAGACATTCCTACTCACTACAGAAGTGTTGGACTAGATGACCTTTAAAAGGCCTCTTCCAACTCCCAAGCATTCTGTGTTTCTGTGATTCCACAGTACAAGCATTAAAGGAGGGGGAATTAATGTGTTGGGTTTTTTTTTCCTTCCATATGTCTTGGCTCTGCTCTTCCAAGAGAGGACTTTTTCTAAGAAAAGATTAGAAGGTCAGAGAGAGGGTCTTCTGGTGGAGTATAGAACTATTTGGTTCTGAGATTGTTTACAATAAATCCTAGGCAGCTTGTGTAAGAGGTGTGTTGGGACAAGTCTTGGAAATGAAGTGATAACTAAATAATCTCTGTTTCATTTTCCACTTCTTCATCCAAATTAGAGTTTCTATAAAATATGATAACTATTGTAAAGCAAACAAATTGCTACCTGTGTACTGTAAGGGAACAAATAATTATAAAACAGTCCAGCTTAGGGCCTTCTTGTGGTGCTATTTTCTGGCATCTTCCAGACCTGTTCTGAAAGACTCATTTTAAATTGTTCCCTGCAAAGCAGGTTGGAGAAGTAAGAGCAAGACAAGTGAGCCATTAAAGTAGCTTACATAAATACTACAGATTTTTGCACATACGATAAATATAAAACATGAAATCTCACTGTTTGTTCCAGGTTCCCTGAGTTCATGTCCAGTGCAAGCTGAGCACACATTTGATTTGTGTGCCAGCATCTTTTATAGATACAGAGAGAAACTTTGAGTAAAACAGTTCAGTTTCTGTTGAGAAATGTGCTGATATGATTAGTTAACTGAGTGGAGTAGGTATTTCTGCTAACATGGCAATAATTTAAGAATGATTTTGAAAAATACTGTCTTAACCCAGGATACTTTTTTTAAGCATTTCCAAGCCAGAGGTATAAACAACTGTTTCACAACTTCTCCCGTTGTGGTGCAGAAGTATCGTATGTTTGTATCAATATGCTGTGGGTCCATATTGACATATGCATAAAAACATAGTATGTGTTGTATTTTTATGATGTGCTTTATATATAGATCAGCATCTATTATCTCCAAGTAAAGTATGGAGTTTTCATAATAATTTTTAGAGCAAAACTTGAAAAACCTCCTATTCATGTCAAGTATTGTTAACAACAGTTATTTAATGGACAAAATCACAGATTTGTTGTTACTCATTTGATTTTCAGTTGCCAAGCAGGATTGAGAGATAACCACCTGAGCTATTAATCACTGCTTTTTCCTAGGGTGACTGCCTCCTCAAATCTGCTGTCATGACTGCTGTTGTCATCACACCCTGATCCAGTCTTCTCTGATCTAAATTAGCTTTTAACAATAGCTTTTTTTGTAAAGTACATCATTTTGACATCATTGAATTAAAGGGAAAAGAAATATATAGCAGAATAGTGTAAACAGAAAAATATTTCTTGAAGTAAACTCTTGGTTACGGCTTGGCATTTTGTAAAAGCCATTATGTATACTGTACTTTATGTAAAATAATTCCTAAAAAAATGAGTATTGCATATTAAAGATTGCCAGTGGTCCCCAAAATTAGCTTGAAATGGGGTGTAATTTTTGTTGCTTCTGAAATTGTTCAGGAGTGTCTATTGAAAATATGACAGTTGTAGAGAATACCTGTAAAGGCCCTGCTGTGCTGTAGTTGAAAATCAGTGGACCACATTTAGCATGTTCCTGCATGTTAATAGCTAATGCTTATATTATCGCTAGAGGGCAGTAAATACAAACACTTGATTACGTATTTTACCAGAAAGGTGGTGAGGTTTTTTTATTGATTTATTCACAAAGAATTCTATGTCTCTCCCCTAAAATATTTAATAACAATGTTGTCAACTAAGTCTGTTCAGCAACATAAAATTCTCATCTTTAATGTGTGAGAATTATGTGTTCCCAAATAAAAAGTTCTATGAAATTATATAGCTTAGGCCATTCATGTGTAATTAATGTAATTCTGACAAACAGGAAGCTGCCAAGGAAGCTTTTTTAAGCAGTGCAATTATGTTACAGGTGTGGTCCTCAAAGTTGAGACTCCTTCAGAGAAGTTAGGTTTTTGTTCCAATTACAGCCATTGGTTCTCAGCCTCCAGTGGAGTTCATACCTTTTTTATTATCAGCATAAACCCCAACTTTTTCTCCACTTCTGCTGCTCACTTGGTGTGTGGCAGCTTATTGCTGCAGCTGGAACAATTCTTCATATTTGTTTGTTTGTTGGTTTTTGTTTGTGGCTTTTTTGTTTGTTAGTTTTCTTTTTAAATTAAGTTCTACATGCTCTCTTCTTCCAGTCAGGGAGTCTTAGGAGGAACCTAGAGAAGTCTAGTGAGGCTGGTTGGGTCAGCATAGTCTCTGTCCCTAGCTCTCTTGCTTCGCCCTCTGGACCAGCTCTAGTTTTTGGCTCGGTAGAGTCCGTCCACATGCTCTTGCTTGCTGGATGAAGCCATTCTTTGGTGCTATGGTCACCCAGCCTGAGCATTTTGTGGGGAGACTTTCTGCTAGGGTGTGTGCCAGCACACATGCCAGACAGAATTGGCTAATGCTGTGAAAAGAGTCTTTTGTGATCAGTAAGAGTTGGATTTGACATGGGTGATTATTGCTAGTCTCTGATATGTGGAGTGGAGCCTAAAATTGTTTTTTGATATTTACAGGCAGGCTTCTCATTTGGGTCATGAGATGCGTTCAGGATACCTGTTCCTGTTCGTAACACATACAACTTTGAAAACTAAAATCTGTGATGTGTTTAGCTGTCTTCCCATTTGTTTTACTTTTTGCCTCTCACTAGACAATATGCACTACATCCAGCACACTCACCTTCAGGCTTGATGCTCAGACATGTCTTTGAATGTTCCTAGTGCAGCTTCTTAGTCAATCCAGGGGCTGCAACAGAGAGTTAAAAAGTGGCGTTCTCCTGCCTGCAAAGCTAAACATGTTTCTGCTGGAATTGCCGTTTTACTCATTACTGACCTGTGGAGGGAAAGACCAAGATTGTTAAATCTCCTGTGGGATGGTTCAAAAGTACTGCAACTGATAGTGGCCCCTCAGCCGCCATCCTTTTCCTCAAGCTTGAAACATAACCATCTTACTTCCCTGTTGACTGAACTTTCAGGAGTCTTTGCTTACTAACAAGAGCCAGAAAGCAACACAGACACTTGATTTCAGAGCATCAAGGTTTCTCCCAGGCTGCTGAGGATGTAATTATCTTTATTGTCAGTAATGTGTTTCTGTATAGGAAGCCCTATCCTGGATGCTAGGGAAAATGAGCTTTCCTTGAATGTCTTGTATTCCATAGGTTCAGTCTTTATTGCTTAAAGAGGTTTACAGGCTATAAGGTCCTTCTGGCAAGTTGTTATCATCAATATAACAGATAAATAATAGGATGAAAACCTCAGTAACATTGGTGAAATCTGTGTGCCTTTGCACATACATGCAATAATTTAAAAAAAAAAAAAAAAAGGAGCAATCTAATAATTAAATTCTTCACATTCTTGTTGAAGTACAATACCATTTAGATTAATAGTATGGGACTGGTACAGATCTTTAGAGACAACCAAGAAATTGTGTATGAGTGTTGAGAGCTTCAGAAGTTTGCACAAAAGTAGAGGTTACTGCTTACAAGAAGATGATTTGAGGTAACTCCACAACCCTTACTTCATCACAAATTGACAGCTTTTGTTAAATTTCTTGAACTGTTGTTTTCCTGAATGGTGTCAACATGCTAAACAAGTGAGGCTGCTCTTGGTGACTTCCACATCCTCATAGTTTATCTTTCCCCACCAACCCCACCCTGCCCTAAGTTTTTCAGTTCTCTGAAAGTTTTTAGATTCTTAATTCAGTTTCAGATTCTTAATTCAGTTTCTTAATTCCAGATCACTAATGAAGACATTGAATGCGATAAAATAGTTTCAGGTTTGCAGAGAGATTTAAAACTGCCCCATGAGATGAAGACAGCCTGTTGAATGGTTGTTAGAAATGGGTCGATAATCAGGCTCTTAACCTGTTAAATGTGTCTTCCCTCAACATAGGGATTGCTGTTGCAGAAGATTACATAGTACTAAATACAATGCCCTACAACACTCCAAGAATATTACATGTTCAAAGACATCAAATTTTATTGACTGGTATTCATTACATTCCTATGTCTTAATTCTTTATCAAATGCTTAGAATGTGTGAATTTCAGTTTTTCCATTATTTTACACAAGACTGATTTTTTGTGAAGTGGCCTGAAGCTGTCCAGAAGCCCTGCTTGCAGATGTTAATTGACACACAATTAACATTTTTGCAGTCTTTCAAAATTTACTAAAGCTGAATACCACAGCTCCTGGGATCTCTGCCACCTCTTTTTATTACTCCTGTGGATAAAGTTGTCCAGGCTTGTTGATTAAACAATGGCTAGCATTTCCTGCGGGCATTAACACACTTCATCGGCTTTCTGCCTTTCAAGGTCATTGTTCAGATTCTTTCAAAACACACAGCAGTGCTCATTAAGAACTTCCTTTTTAAAAAAATATTTTATTATTCAATTACTTTAGTATTCAGATAATTTCAAATTATACCTTTCTCATTTTCATTTTTTTGCTTGATTGGAACCATTGCAGAAAAATTTCATTATACCATTCTTCCCCCACATTTTATCTTTGAGGATATATGTGTGTATGAAAACAAGAATTTCCCTTGCATGTTGCTGTATTTCCACTTATGTCTAGCTTTTGTTTTTCTTTTCTTGAGTTGCTCTCGGTGTGTGGCAGCTATCTGCTGTGCAGTCATCTCTCCCCCATAACCTCCTCTAAAGCTAATTATTCACTCGTTCCAACCTGGGAATTGAGGATGAAAATCAGACAAAATGGTTACTGTAAATAAGTGCTGATGTGAATTTCACTACTACAGATTTCTAAGGTCGTATTTCTACAAGTAGCTGAAGTAGGATATGCTTTCTGAGTCAGTGAAGTACCACCTATTATAACGAAACTTTTATGCCCACATGCTTCAATTCTTAAGTAGCCAGAAGTATAATGGCTATTAGATTACCATTTTCCAAGACATGATTGAAATTGCCTTCTGAAGCGTGGCAGTGTGTTTTCAATTTTCAGTGTTGATGCTGGGTAGGTGGCAGCAGTGCTCTCTTTTGGGTGCTCAGGAAACAGTGCAATGCAGCTTTTATATTCAGCATTACAAATCTGAACTGAAAGAATCAGGAGAAATATTTTCCAGAAATACTTTTTAACCTTTTTTGATGTCTTACTGATTTTCTAATAACCCAAGTCTGTTTTTTTAAAAAAAGACATTGTTTTATATTCATTTACCTGTATAGATCCAGGACAGATATATACAGATAATGCATCAGTAATGTGTTCACTCACCTGTGTTTTATATTAATTATTTAAAGAAGATAATATGCTTTCTGTATGAAAATATGTAGATGCGGAATGATCTTTGACTTCATCCAGTTGCCACATTGCAATATCTTTCTCTTCTGTAGGGAA
>NW_009954567.1:2329072-2334214 GCF_000747805.2 Chaetura pelagica | reverse complement strand
AGGGAAAAAAATTTGCTTATATCACATTTTGCCCTATTGATTTTTGTAACTTCAATTCTTTCTCAAGCACTTAGTGTTGCTGACATTGCTGTGTAGCATCACCCAGAGAAACAGACACAACTTAAACCAAAATCTCCTTGATGACCGTTATCGGTCATCACGGTCGGTTCTAGTGAACCGGCAGTGTGGGCTTAGTCTGAATGCTGCACATCATTAGCTTGGCCTTAGAGACTTGCCCGCGGTCATAGGGGGAAACTCTCCCTTCTTTTGATACAACAAAGGTTTGCCACAGTATTGCGTATGCTTTGCACAGAGTGGTGGAAGATAATGCATTCCTTCTTTTGAGTTTTGGTCTCTTGAATGGCAGATGATGGGACATTTCATCTAACGCTCTGAATCAGCTCACTGACACACTCCACTTTCAATTGTTTATTTATTTTTCCTGATACGTGTAGCTGTAATTGATTATATTAATCTGCTAAGGCAGAAGGAGCAGAAGTTGAATAAATACACTGAGAATTTGAAGATTCTTATTATGTCACTTCTAACTTCTCCATGGAAACTTAACGTTTACTGAGAATTGTAAGACATTATTTTCTTTATCTTAATAATACTTCTTTTCTCTCTTAAAATAAAAAACAGAAAAAACTGACAGACTTGGCCCAATGGTCTAAATAGCAAGTTTTTAACCTAGATGGCATAAAAGCCAAAAATGTTTTCATTGTATAGTACAGACTGCTCAAGAAACCTGATACCTCTATTTCTTTTGCTTCACAAAATCCTCCAAATATACTCCCCTTTCTAATGAAAAGTTAAAATGACTAGGCAATCCACATGACTATACACAATACTAATCTGCTTGGATGGCATATCCATTGAAGGGAGCTAGTAAATGTGTTGAAATGAGGAGAATTTAACCCAATTATTTTTGAATGGCACATGAATGCTGCAGGCAGCAATGCCATTATTAAATGGCATTTACTGTGAAAAAAAGAACCCATGCTCAGGAGAGTCCCTGGCACTGGCCAATGGGAAATAACTGTACATCATGTTACCAGCCCCTCGGATTTATATCTTTTCGGGTGATGTGCTATTGGCTGCTAGTTAGGCTCTATGGGAGGGATTACTGGCAATGTTTGTGTCTTCCCCTCTGTCCTTATTTGGTTGCTGTTGACAGAGCAAGTCTTTCCAGCAGCTGAGCATCTTGACATACATTATTCATTAAGTCCTGGTGTTCAGGAAATATGCATATCCCTAGCTCTTCAGATATTTCTTCTGCTCGTACAATATGTCTCTTCAGTATTGCCTCTGAATGCTTGGAGTTTTACAAATGGCATTTATACAATTGGAAGACCACGCGGTCAGTATGCCTCCTCTGCACACAGTTGCTGAGAACCTGAAGATCAGCAAAAAGAATTAGGAGAGAAAAGAAGGAATCTTTCTTCTTGGAAGTCTTTTGCAGTGTCTGATAGCAAAAAAACTGACTAGCTGAGATTGGTAATAGAGCAAAACAAATAAAAATCAAACATGCCCGAGGCAAACTATTTACTCTCAGTTTCGTGGGGCTACATAAAGGTAGGATTTTGGTTTGCCTTTTAAGAACCTTGATTTGTGGTGCATGATTGCATGATCACTGGGTAGCCTGAGGATTTGAGGGTGATATGAATGTGAGTAATATGAATATAAAGTGAAAAATCAGTTCAGCAGTGAGAATGAACTGCATAGTATACAGTCTTTCTTAGAAACTGTACTGGGACTTTTAAAATAATGTTGCTTCAGTGGATAATCAGACCAAGTCTGAAGCCAAAGAAATTCAAGAGAGCTGTTATATTTTTTTTTTAAGATTTATACAAAACTGTATTTAAAAAATACCAAACACAAACAACAGCAACAAAAAAAATAAGAAAATAAGAAACCTCTCAAAACTGAGATACTGTACCATAGGAGAGAGCATGAGTAAAGATGTTGAAGATAATGGGTGAATGCATGATTCAGGCTGGTTTTAATAGCTGAAAAATGTTAAATTATCAACAGCATGTTTTGGCAGCATTTCTTGTGTGTGTGTGACAGCTTATTGATTAAAAGAATGGAAACTGTCATATTCTTACACTGATTTACATTATTTGTAGAGCAGCTTTGAACTAGCTTGAAACTGCAGTACTGCTAGAAAATAAAATTAAATAAGCTTTTATCTTTTTTATGGAAAAGTTTTGTACCAAGGAATTAAATCAATATGCCTATCAACATACAGAACTGAAATTTACTTAGAACAAAATGATTTTGGGCTTTGTCTTAGCCCTACTTATGCGTTAGTGAAAAAGAAACATTATCCTGTGCTTGTCGTACAATAACTGTTCCAAATCATCATATTGGAAAGAAAATTCTGATTTCTCCTGAACTAAATAATGCCAGCTGTTGAATTAAAGGACTAAAAATAATACAAGCACTGTATTAACTCATGACTGAATCTTGTTTGGTTTAGTACCTAATTTTGTCACAGATTATTTTTTAAACAGAAATGTAAAACCTTCATTAGGTCATTGTGTCCTATTAGGTCACTGTGACCATTCTTTGCTAATGCAGAATTACTACAGTGTATTCTCAAGGATTTTGTTCAGTTATCTGCAGAGAAATTTGATCCCATTATACTACCTAGGTGGATTGCTTTCTCTTTTACCAAAATATAATATGAGATTCCTTTCTATTCAGCTAAAAGTGATTTTTTTTTTCTAATTTACTTGGTATTGCTTGCATTTCAAGGCAGCTGCTATCATGTTCCTGCTTCCTAAATTAGAAAAATTCAATCACCAGTCTTCAAAAATTGTTCACTCTTAACTGTTCAGCCTTTAAAATTGATAGGATTTTTGCTAATTGAAGTTCAGCAGAGAGTATAGTAGCTGTAATTGTTTACACATGAGGGAAAAAAAACAGGTCCTCTGTATAGACAATAGCTAAATAGTACTTTAACACAATTTTAATACAGTACTTTTTGAGTTTATAGGATACACGGTAAAGGAAGAATATTGAGAGGCAAAGAAGATTGTTTTTTATGACATTTGAAACAATTATTAGGGTATTTATGAAATTCTAAGGAAGATGAAACGTTAATCTCAGGGTTCATTATATATGTTTACAACCCTTAGTATACATGTATTTCTGCAATCTTGGTATGCTTCAAGCTGTACTTAATTATCTTCTGTTAATTACATTTTGGAGCATAGTTATCATGTGGATTATTTACCCTTGACTTTCATTATCTCTCTCTGAAACAATGAGAGCAATGCCAGGCTTACAGATATGTATCTCACTATAGTTGGTACTAATACCTTGGTATTAGTTGAACATTAGTTAAACATTTAGTTAAACTAAATCTTTAGTTAGTAAGAATGCTCTTTATGTATTAGGAATGCTGCTAAAATAAAAGTTAGCTTTGCTTTGATATACAATATAAACAGAAGCTTACATTAATTTGTAAGGTTGGGCTATTTTAAGTAACTTGCCCTGTTTGTATAGAATAAAAGACTTTTCAAATCCAGTAAAATAATACCGTTTATTCTTTTCTGAGTTACAAACACCTTTTTAAATAACACTGGTAGATACTTCAGAAACAAAATATCACCTTGTGAGTTTAATGTTCTAAGCATTCAATGAGTGTTTGCTGGATGTTTTTACTCATGAAAGATTTTAGAAATGTTATCTAGAAAAAAGGCAGCCAGAAAGACTGGAACTGGCTTTTGTTGCCATGTGGGTTTTGGAGCCAGTGCAATGAAAGACTCTGGGTGCTTTTGAACATTTTGGTTCTAGCCTCCACTGATCTTGGACCTTGATTAACACTCAAACAGAAGGGCAGACAGGATGGATCAGCCTGGTCCACAGGCTACCTTCTAGTCATAGCTTCATCTTCTGTACTGTTGCCAAAGGTTGTATTAGAGGCAGTCTCTTTACAGTCCTTGAGATGCAGCAGAATAGGTGTTCTGAACAGAGATCCTGGGTGAAAAAGGCCCTATCGGGACAGGGCATTTACACCAAGGGTGGTTCTGCATCATTCAGCTCCCAGCACAACTAACTGTAGGCTGCATATTCAATTAAGCTTTTTGCTATTGAGTCAAGAACTTAATGCAACTAATGTACAGTGTTCTAAAGTGTACTCAGTATACCTCCTGTGTATTAAGCATGCAGCCCAAACTTTTTCATGGCTGTGAGTTGACTCTTGTTGGATCTTCCCCCTGTCTTTGGAGTTGAATTTGACTTTTCTTCTTACTATAGGTGCAAAGTTTCTTCCCAAAATTGTATCAGTGCACTGGCTGCCATCTGAGAACATGATTACTGCAAGACTTGGACTGAATTTTTCTATGTACCTTTGCTGATGTCAGAAAATTATCCTAGTTTTTTTCCAAAAAGACCCATGTATATTTATCCTAGGCTGACAGCAGTAATATATATGCAGAGATACACACACACCAAGTTTCAAACCAGAAGGACCTTGACTACCATGCTCAATCCCTCATATGTAACCTGTGTTTATGAGGTGACCACTATTTAGGAAACTCTTCTTGTCTTTTTCATGTATGCATATTTATTCTCATGTATTAGAGTTCTCCTTCTATCAGACTTCCTAGGTTTTTAAAGGGAGTTAAAAGTGCACATGTACTTTGGTCACTTTGAAAGATTTTTATGTTACTTGAATATTGTGTTTGTGCTGTGGTACCCACCCGCCATGCTGAGAGTAAAATGAAAATATTAAAATCAATAGAAACAAATGAAATTTTAAAAATCTGCTTAAATAAATACTTTTAGGATTTTTTTTTTCAGGCAATACTTCACCATTCTGCTGCTGTGACATTCAGCATAGAACTGTATAATTGACTTAATGGATATTTTATAGCCTGTCTATTTCCAGGGGGAGTTTTCTTGATGATAGTCAAGAGCTATGATGCTCCACAGAGATATAGATGTTATTTTTACAATTCTTATTTTAAATACTTAACATTTACTTTAGTGTCAAGGTGTTTTCATGTCTTGTTTGACTTGTTTTGAATAAAATGCTGTAATGTTATTTCTGAAAGGACAAATGGTGAGAGTTTGGACAGTCTAGCCAAGTTTCAAGCACTCAACAAGCGTCTTCTGGATGACTGAAAGAGT
>NW_009954567.1:2300151-2329034 GCF_000747805.2 Chaetura pelagica | reverse complement strand
TGAGGTCTTCTGGGAGCCACGTGAGAGGCAGAGTTTACTTGTAAAGTAATAGTGCATGGATGTATAAATATGCAGAAGGTTTGTGGACTTTGAAGCAGCAATTATATATGGTTGCCCTTGGGCCCAAATCAAATCTTTGCGGAATAGGTTCAGTCAGGACAGAGCAAGGGCTTTGGGATGGTTTGGTTTTTTAATTTGTAAAAAGATTTCTTTCCTCCAAAAGACAAATTATTAAATATCAGAGGATTAAGTAGTATACAGACATACTGAAACAGGATATAATGAACAAAAATGTCTGAACATCTAGATCACTGTTAATCTCTCTTGATTTTTTTTATGTTCTCAAAGAGCATTATTGTTCTGCATCATCTGCATCATGTTGTCTGCATATGGTCTTCAACTTCATCTGTTTCAATGTCCATGATGATTGTAAGGCTTTGTTATATAATGAGAAAATCAAAACAGTTCTTTAAACTGCTTAGTCCAGATGTTTTCAAAATAAATGTCAACTGAAGTCTTGTTGCTGTGGCGTCAGCACCACGTGAAGGAGCATGAGGAAATTATGCTGCCACAGTTCATAAAATCTGAAGGCTTCACTTCTTAATTTTGCCATTAGCAGGAAGACCTTACAGAACTGGTGGACTTGTTTTGCTGTACACCCATGTCCAGCAACACCAACTGTTCTGCAGATTTTAAGTTGTGGTGACTTACAGTATGATTGGAGGTGGGAAGATGAGGCTTTGCCTCAGACTAGTGCAGAATATAGCATTAGAAAAGACTACCTGCACCTTCTATTTGTTGTGGAAGTCTTTACAATAAATATTTAGTTAGAAATTATTAAAGAATATATATTCCATAAGTTCCACAAGATTATTCCCAATATGTTGTAACGAACCTTCTCTCTATGTACTACCCAAAATGAAATTTATAATTTGGAGAAAAAAAAAAAAAAGTCCTTCCTATTTGTTGTGTCAGGTAGCTGCAGAAAAAGTATAGTGCAAACAAATACCAATTCCTTCTCCTTTCAAAGCTGGAAAACATTTAAGGAGAGTTCCTGGTGAATACATACCAATGTTGGATAGATGGTCTTGTTCTGAAGTGCAGAACGTGACCTAGTAGTGCTGGTCTGCAGCATAAAAAGCTTCACAAAGTTGAACAGCATCTAAAGGGGTTTACTTGGAAACAACCAGACAGAGAAGGACCTATTTAGTTGAGGTCTGGCAAATTAGCTGTATTAAATTAAGGAAGAGGCAATATTGGAGTGGTAATAGATATACTGATAACAGTTAATACAACAGTTAGTTGATGTGATTTTGTCAATTTCTGACCTTTTACTAAGATTTCTATACATAGTGTTTAATTTAAAGCTGCAGTTTCTAGTTAGCATTTGGAGACAAGTAATTCTATGAGATCTTAACTTTTTGCCTTAAATAATTCAAATTCTCACCTTTTGGGGGGGGGAGGGCGGGGTGCGGGGAGTGCATGTGAATCTTACTTAAGTGTGCAAACAAATACCAATTCCTTCTCCTTTCAAAGCTGGAAAACATTTAAGGAGAGTTCCTGGTGAATACATACCAATGTTGGATAGATGGTCTTGTTCTGAAGTGCAGAACGTGACCTAGTAGTGCTGGTCTGCAGCATAAAAAGCTTCACAAAGTTGAACAGCATCTAAAGGGGTTTACTTGGAAACAACCAGACAGAGAAGGACCTATTTAGTTGAGGTCTGGCAAATTAGCTGTATTAAATTAAGGAAGAGGCAATATTGGAGTGGTAATAGATATACTGATAACAGTTAATACAACAGTTAGTTGATGTGATTTTGTCAATTTCTGACCTTTTACTAAGATTTCTATACATAGTGTTTAATTTAAAGCTGCAGTTTCTAGTTAGCATTTGGAGACAAGTAATTCTATGAGATCTTAACTTTTTGCCTTAAATAATTCAAATTCTCACCTTTTGGGGGGGGGAGGGCGGGGTGCGGGGAGTGCATGTGAATCTTACTTAAGTGTTTTTTAGAAGTTTAAAGAAAGGCTTTTAAAAATATTTTTAGGGTTTAGGGGCCTGTCACTACTGCTTGGCAAGCTTGACTTGTTTTTTTAACATTTGACATGGGTGACAAACATCAGACCTTTACTGTAGAGACTGATACTGGTTTCATGCAGAATGTATAGTCTTGCAGTTCATTGTATGTGTAAATGTATTTGTAGTATGGTTCTAATTTTCAGAAATGTGTTGAGCACTTGCTACCACACAGCTGTGCCTGAGATCAAAGCTGAGTCTTTGGCTTGTGACAAAAGTAGGATTCAGTCTTTGTAGCAGGGACTTTCTGAACTGGTAACATGTCAAGATGGCAGGAAAATGCAGTGGCTGATCTTCAGAGTGTTATATTAAAGGTAATTTTTGTTTGGCATACTGTGAGCAATACAGAAATTGGTGACTTACAAAGACATTGTGAAGGAAGTTACACCTTTCACTATGCAAGGTCTCTTTGAAAAAATGGTTTTGGTAATTCCAGGGGAATGAAAAGGAGGTGGTTAATGTTTAGTCTAGTGCTTCATCTCATATTGAATAATAAATTACTGGTTTTCAACTCAAAATGTTTACAAGAATATATACTAAGGATAGGTATTGCTTGATGCAATTAATAGTCATAAGTTGGTGAACAACATGAAAGATGACTCTGAAAATGGCACAAATAATTTGGCTTTGGTAAGAGGAAAAGGTGACTGAGGAATTGAACAACAGAATGTAAGGATGGTGCAATAGAAAATGCAGTGGTGATGGATGCTAATTTACATTGGCAAGAGTTGTTTGAATCATTAATAAATATTGCTGAGTTCTATTTGTTGATAAAATCAGGGCAGAGTTACAGTCAATGAAAATGCATGTAAGATAGCTAAAGCTGTATTATTCAATTAACACATCCAACATCATTCTGCAAAGTATATAGTTTAACCCTGAAGTCTAGAAGTAATCAAGAACAAGTCACTGGCCAGTACCTAATCAATAACACATTTTCCGGAGTATTAATATCCACACCTATTGAATAAGTGCCTAGAGTGAATTGCTAATTTAGAGGAGAAAGTAAGATGTTTCCACAGATGGGTATTTTCTACTCCAGTGCTTCATACAGATACTGATAAATTTCTGAGGCTGTGGAATGGTCAAGTAATTGGACTGATGCAGTATAATAATTTTGAGTCAAAGACAACAAAACCTGAATCTATTCATACTAGTGTATAAGAAAACAGTAAGATATTTTGATGAGTTTTCAGCAGTACTGTCAAATATATTTGAGTAGATTAATGATGAGAGGTTACATAAACTTGAAATATTATAAAATTTGTTGTAAAAATACACAAATAGATTAATTTACAAACATGATAAGAAGACCCTAGTAAAGAATTACATTCTTCAACCCATGAATAAGTTAGTAGGATAGAGCGATGTTACATGTGATTTTTGGTTTTATAGTTAGTTTAGTATATATTCTTAATGTCATGTGCTTTCCCCAGTTATGAATTGGCTGCTTTTTCTCATCCAAACTGAAACACATCTTGATTGTTAACTTTATGTTTTTTTGTTCTGTTTTGTTTTCCAGTTCAAAAGAATGCTCAACCGGGAGCTAACCCACCTATCTGAAATGAGCAGGTCAGGCAATCAGGTCTCGGAATATATATCAAACACATTCTTAGGTAAGACTATGTTGGGAGTTAACTTTTGCACCTTTTTTTTTTTTTTTTAAAATCTCTCTCTGGGCTGTAATAGAGCTTAAAAGCAAATAGTTTTCTGTATTAATTTCTCTTCTCAGAAACTACATTTAGTACCTCATTTTTCAGTGTTTAAGCAGAGAGATCATGTTAGATCCATTTCCTCACAGCTCATTTAGTTGGTGCATATGGCTTCCCTGTGTGTGTAATTACAGATAAATATTAATACACTTCTCATGTAACATTGCAATTACTGTATTGTTAGTGTGTTAAGAAATGAATATGTAATTCATTAAATATGTATTAAAAAGTATTCTTTCACTCTGTTTCCTTTATGAAAGTTACCGCAAAGAGGGTTCATTGTGCTAGAAGTACAGAAGCACAAGTAACCTCTTAAAATCTTGTAGCGCACATTTCTGATGCTTTGATATTCCCTGCCTGCACACCAACAGGTGGATGAGTATGACTGAGTCAACATTGAAACAGACTGCTGCCAGGAGTTTTTGTGCAGCTCAAGAGCTTGCATGGTGGGATGTAAGCATTAAGAAAAGCCTGACACAGTATTACAAAGAGTATGGGTTCCTCCTCTATGCCTTTTCTGGACTAAGTATGTATTATTTTGCTAGAACAAGGGAAAATGAATAAAACTTGGTTCCATACTGTTCTTGAACTTGAAGATAAGGAAAACAGACCAATTTCAGTTATGTTTTGAGCAAAACACCATTGGTTCATAAAGGCAGCGTGTATAAGGGGAGGCTTATTTTCAATTACGTTTTGAGAAATGTGCCTGGGGGGGGGCACAGCTGAAGAAGTGCAAATTAGGATAACAAGTACTTTAGAAAGTGCCAGTCACACATCTTAAGATACATCTTTTTTTATTTGTGTAAGACACCATATCTGGTGCTTCTTGAGTTTTCTTGAAAGAACCGCAGTTTCTTAGATATGTTTTATCCTGCTTGTCACCATATCTTTAAATGGGTCGCTTATTATGTCTTAAAATTCACTTGAAGTTTATCCATGGTTTCAGTAGCATGCCTGAGCACTCCGGCACAGCAGGGTTTCAGACAGTAAGACAGTGATGAACCTCTGTCATGGAGATGCACTATTGCATAGGTTCAGGAGCCCTGGAAGTTGCAGTATACAGATGCCTGGGAAGATGACCCACTTAGGCTGAAAAAAACTAAGATTCCCATTTCTGCTTGCTTTTACTTGAAAACTTAGATCTCATTTTGACAGAGTAAGGAAATGCACCTGTCAGCCTTTCACATGGGATTTCAGTTTTGAGTGGAAAGGCAGTCACTTCTAAGTAGTTACTGAGCCATGGGTATTGTTTTGTGCTTGCATGAAAACTGAGGACACTTAAAATTTTATGTTCAAGAGGAATACAATGGGAAATTACCATAGCTACAGATACATTGCTGAATTATTTTCAAGATATGCAGTGTAAGTATACCATTTCTGAGGAACAATGTAAAGAGAGAAAACATTGTCTCGAGGGAAAATTTTAATTAATCTACTTTATAAATATTTTTTAATACATAACCTTATCTCCTGAGCATCTACAGACTTTCCCACATTTGGGATTTAGGGAAGTGACATGAGAAAACAGGAGGAAAAAAAGGACTGTTTTGCCCTAGTAGGGCTATATGAAATGTATGAAGTTATTCATAATGACAAGTATATTCCATGTGTGAGATTTAAGTCTCCTATACCAAGTATAAAATATGCAAAGTTTTTATTTTTCAGTGTCATCAAACATTTTTTTTATTAATATAAAATGTAAGAGAACCTGCTAAGGAGAACAGGACAACCAGAGTCAAAACAGCAAGCAATCTTTTCTGGATATTAAGATCGGCACGGGATCCTTTGCCTTGTGTCCTCTTTGTTACAAAAGCAGGGTCAGTCCCATGGAATTCCTTCAGGGATCTAAAGTTGTTCAGACACATCCTTTCACTTGACTTAAGTCTGACAGCTCAGCTTATGAACCTCCCTTTGATGGGTCTAAACTTTGCGCGTATGACTGAAGTCATAAACATCAAAGCGCAAACACGAATCACTGCTCGTCATCTGTTGTCTGTTTGCACCAGTCAAGAGCTGCAAAGCTCTGCCTCCCGCTTTTCTTGATTGTCCATATGAGGAGAGCAGTGAAGTCTGGAGGAGGCAATCGGGGACCTCAGTGCCACAGGCTAAAGCTTCATGAAATTTCTACAGTTTCTTCACTGTGATTTGTTTAGAATTTGAGGTATCTAGTAAATGCAGCTGCTAAAGGGTAATAATAAATAAATAGATAAATAAATAAATAAATAAATTTTTGAAAAAAGGGAAGAAGCAAACAAAATAACAGTCTGGGAACTAGAAATGTACTTGCTACCATCATCCACTTTCAGTGTCTGTAATGAAAATGGGTGTTGCAGTAAGGGAAAAACAGACATGTTTTAAAGTGCCCATTTCTTCTTTTTTTTTTTTTTTTTCATAAATAATTTATTTTGTTCTACAGTGTCTTTTAAATGATGTTGCACACCACCGTACCATTTCTGCAATGATCAGCTAGCCATCACCTAACTATTCCGTTTACTGTCAGTTTAATCCTTGTATAAAGTTGTTCTGGCACATACACTGATGATGTGTATAAAGTGATGCTACTGATACTGCTATGGAGGCAAAAGCCCACAGCAAAAGGCTGTGTTTTAGCAAAGCAGTCTTTGTGTCAGTATTACTTGCTCTGGTTAAGAGATGGAGAAATGCAATGCATTGTAGATATGGCTGGCAAAAGGCTTACTGACTTTTATCATCTTAACACAAGCAGGACCAGCCCCAAGTATTAGGTCCTTCAAGTCCTGAAAATGCTTTGTAAAGATTTACATGAGATACCACTTTGATTCTTTTTGATATACAGTTTCAGAGAGTGTTCTTCCTAGAAAAGAAGTAATTTTAAATTTTCTTGCAAAATTAAAGGTTTACATTTTTGTTCAATTTGTAACAATGTTTTTATAATGGAAAGTATTGACACTTTGTGCCTTTGCTAAGGGTGCAGGAGAACTGGAAATCAGACAGTCAAGAGTCACATTTAAGGCCAGTTAAGAAAGAGTGAGTCAGCTTGTGAAATAGAAATCTGGTTATATTGAGGAATAGAGCTATGCTTATGTTTCCATGTTTTTACTGCTCTTGATACAAAGTATCTGTTGCAAAGTCCCAAATAAAACCAGTTTTGTTGCTAATTAGAATATCCATAAGATGCAACTCAACTGTGTAGTGAACAAAGGTATTTGTAATTCCTTAAAAAATGTATTTTTTTTTTTTGTTCTTTTGAAGACAAACAACATGAAGTTGAAATCCCTTCTCCAACACAGAAAGAGAAAGAGAAAAAGAAGAGGCCAATGTCCCAGATCAGTGGAGTCAAAAAACTGACGCACAGCTCTAGCCTAACTAATTCCAGTATTCCCAGATTTGGAGTTAAAACAGACCAAGAAGATGTTCTTGCCAAGGTAGAGAATATATATATCTCCTTGAATTTAAGCCACTGAATTAAAAGAAAGGGTGAACTTGTCAGTGTCGTGGTTTGGGCAAAACTGATAAAAAAGAAGCAAGTAGCCACTTGCTCAGCCTTGCCTCTGCTGTGGGATGGGGAGGACGAAATCCAACTAAAAGCTTGTGGTTTGAGACGAAGACAAGAAGGGTTCACTCAACAATTATGGTCACGGACAAAACAGAGTCAATTTGGGAAAAAAAAAAATCATCTATTTAATTTGTCACTAATCAGATGCAAGCAGGACAAAAAGAAAACAAAGAACAGAGTTTTAATAACCTGACCCCACCTCTTCCTTCACCCCGGGCCCAAAGTACTGTGTTCCTTGTTTCTCTGCGTCATCCCTCCCAGCAGCATATGTGGCCAGGGAGTGGGTTTTACAGGCTCTTTGTCACTCACTGTTTTCTGCTGCTCCTTCTTCCTCAGGGGGAAGGATTCCTCACAATCTTCCCCTGCTTCCCTGTTGGGTCCCTCCCATGGGAGAGAGTCCCTCACAAATGTCTCTGACATTAGTCCCTCCCACAAGGTCCCTCAGGAGCAAGCTGTTCTGGCGTGGGCTTCCACAGAGTCACTGCCTGCTTTGGGAACAGCTACCTCCCCTGGCATGGGGTCCTCCAAAGCTGCAGATCCACATTTGCCCCACCATGGTTCACAGGCTGCTGGTCCTCATCTACCCCACCGTGCTCCCCCAGGGGCTACAGGGGAAAAGCTTGCTGTCTCACCATGGGCTACAGCGGAACTTCTGCTTGAGCACCTCTTCCCCGTCCTTCCTCAGTGACCTCACCTCTGCTCTCCATCCCCCTCCCCGCCCCTCTTCTTTGGTCTGAGGTCTTATATCAGTTTGTTTCCCTTTCTTTTAATATGTTAATTACATAGGTGAATCCATTGTCTCTGATGGTGGGCCTTGGCCAAAGGTGTGGCCACATTTTTGGAAGCAGGGGAGCTTTTCAGCTTCTTATAGGATCCACCCCTAGAGCCCCTTCCTCTGCTGCCAAAACCACATTACAGCCAAAACAGTCTGTTTTATTCCATCCACTGCTTATGACCATTGATTTCAAGCTGCAGCACCAAAGGTTGGTCTCGAAATAGTACACATTTCGTTGAGTGGAAGGATAACAAGTGAAATCAGGGTCAGGCCATAAGGGTTAATTGCCATGTGAACAGGATTTCATCTAGAGCTGGAATGTACATTAGCATTCAAGTATGCATTAATAAAGCTGATTATTCATAAATAATATCTGAGGAGTGAAGAGTAAACATGCCATATAATGTCACAGGAATGGAAAATGTTTTTTGAAAACACAGAACTGGCATATAGTATTAGAGCTGTCCATCCAGCTCCTGTCTTCAGCTGTATCATCTAAGTACATCATTTGTGGTTTTGCTTTTAGTGATATTTCCTGTGATTTTTTGCAGCAGGAGCTAAGTAGTTGATGATAATCTAAAACTGGCACAAAGTGATTATTAATTTAATTTTAGAGCTTTGCACTTTGAAACATGCTTATCCTTGTGTTCTCAGGAATCTGCCCCTTTATTTCAAGAGCATTTCTGAGAACCAGGGAGACAGCAGCAGAACCACAGCATGTCTAGGGGTTTCTTCTTCACTACATTCTTCTGTCACTGGGCAGTGGGACAGCAAAGTGTGTCAGTTCAGTGCATTCCAGATACTGTAGTATTATTCCATCTGGTGCATTTTACTTAAGAGGCACTCTTTCCTACTTTTTAAATAAAAAACTGCAAAGCTGGTAGCTGCAAATTAAAATACCACATGGGTAGTAGCAGCAGATTTCCCCCTTCTAGGGTTTACCAAATAGGTTTCATAGCAGCAAGGTCTGGCTTTCCGTGAGCATGCTGTTTGTAGCTGTTTCAATAACAAAATCACTGGAATTTGTGCGTTAGCTTTTAATGTGTCTGTTCCTTGATTTTGCTCTAGGAACTAGAGGATGTGAACAAATGGGGCCTTCAGGTTTTCAGAGTAGCAGAGTTATCTGGAAACAGACCACTGACAGTCATCATGCACACTATTTTTCAGGCAAGTAGCAGAAGCCATTCTGATGTTTTTGCTTGTCTTAGATGTTTTCCTATGCTTGTAATCTTGTTTCTCTTTTCCTTTTCTAGGAACGGGACCTGTTAAAAACATTTAAGATTCCAGTAGACACTTTAATAACTTACTTGATGACCCTAGAAGACCATTACCATGCAGACGTGGCATATCACAATAACATACATGCTGCAGATGTTGTTCAGTCAACCCATGTCCTGCTGTCAACCCCGGCATTAGAGGTAAACCACTCTGAAGTGGGAAGAGGGCAGGTGTAAGAGAAAGGGACATACTGAGACCCTTCTAAACTAAATATTAAGTATCTTAGTTTCTGCAGTATTTTTAAAAGTAATCTTAAAATTTCTTGCATGAATTGTGCTCTTTTAAAGATTTTTGTGAGTATCAATCATATTTGAGTGTAAATATTGTGCAGAAAATGTCGCATCCTTTTCTTTTAAATCATGTTTTTATACTTGCAGATGTGTACCATCATAACCTTTTTCATTGTAAAACAATGCATGACTTGTTTCCAGTATCTCATTATTGATACTACATCCTGTTCTGTCATTATTTCCCATGTGGGGTTCTCGCTAACCACAGTTAATGGCATTGCTTAGGAAAGATAGTGATAAAATGGGATTCCCTCAATAGAGCCATTTGTTTCTTGGTCTGTTTTTTTTTGTTTGGTTGGTTTTTGTTTGTTTGTTTTATTGTGCATATTTATTCTGGTCCTGGGAGCCTACTTTCCTGTTTGTTGCCTAGGCAGAGTGGAACATGTATTGAATTGTCACTGGACTATCTCATTTTTGTTCAAAATCATTTCAACACTGTTTGGAAGAAAAATAGCATTTAGTATGTTCTTTTCTGAAGGATTCATTTAAAAGTGCTTAAATCTCTTCAGCAGAATGTAGAAGAAAGATGGAGATTACCTTCCCTTTTTTAAGCATAATTCAGGCATTAGCATAGCGAACATTGGTAGATCCCAGTAAATTGAAAAAAACAGAAAAAGCAATTAATTGAAATCTTAGTAGTTATTCAGAATTTGCCCTCATTTTCAGTAAGGGTTGCATTTTGTTTCTTGTTCATAATGACCAGATTAATGCTTCTGCTTTGCCACCTTCTTGAGTGTTATAAGTGAACCTTAAGACTGTTGGCAGATATTGATTTTCAAAGCCTTGGGAATTCTCTTGAGGCAGGTTTTCTTTATCTCAAGAAGGAAGATCATGTTATATTCTTAAATCACCAGCTGAACTGGTCATCAGTCTCATTTTGGGGGTTTTTTCTAGATCAGCTGTTTTTTGTGGCCTTGTTCTCAGCAGAGCTTTAGCCAGTAGAACAACAATGTCTGCCCAGTGCCCACCGCTACTGTTGATCTACGCACTTGATCATGAAAGCAATTATGTAATGTGGGAGCATCAGACAGGAGAGCTGGGCTCGATGACATGCCAGGTCAATTGTAGTCCTATCTTCCTAATAATCTCATACAGAAAAAAAAATCAGGAAATGCGAAGTAAGGTACCTTGTAGTCTGTCACCATTTCGTTTAGCATCATTTTGGAGACGTGCATCTTTCAAGTATAGGACAACACGTAGAAGACTGGATGAAATTTTTAACTTCAATTTGTGCTATAGGTTAGAAACTAGTTACTGATCTAACCTTACTTAATGAGGTAACAAAAGGGATGATATTTAAAGACTGAAGCTGAAAAAAAGTGTTGTGGAATTTAGTTATTGTGTCAATGTGAAAAAAAGGATCGTTTTATTTTAGCCATGTTTCAAATATTTATGCAGTTTTACAAAATTGATAATTTCACAAAAGGTTATGATAGTCTATGTGTTAAAGTTCTTGATGATACCTTTTAAATAAATTTTGCTTGTTCAGATCTAAATTCAAAGTAGAATTCTCTTCACTGAAAACACTTTTTCATTGATTAGTGATTGTCATTCCTATTTCATTATTTTGTAGGCAGTGTTCACTGATTTGGAGATTCTTGCAGCAATTTTTGCCAGTGCAATACATGATGTAGATCATCCTGGAGTTTCAAACCAGTTTCTTATCAACACAAGTAAGTTTGATGTTTGGTGGTTTTCTCAACAATTTACCACAAGATCTGCATGTAGCATGTCAAAAATACACAGTTAATTCCTTCTTTGCTTCTGTTTGTACCTTTTCTCAGTAAATAAATAGTTGTTTGTATTTTAAACTGGATATTGTTTTGACTTTCTTGTAACTTTAGGAATAATACACATAGTACCCTCTAGCAAGAATTACCAAGACGTGATCTATAATCCTGGCATTGTTTCAATGTGCTGGATGTGGTCTCTCTTAGAAATTAGTTAGTTAACATTAAATAAATAAAGTTGTAGGAAAAAAAACAAAGGAAGATTAAATAAAAATCAGAAAAAAGGAAGACAACAGTTTATGGGTTTATATTGGACATGTGTTATGACCAAGGATAGCCATACACTCTATGAGTGAAGGAAAAAGCCCTAATGAAATGAGACCCTAATGTCATCTCCAAACTTCAAACCTTGTGTACTTTTTGTGCATTTCTGAAGGCTGTTGTCTGCAGCATTGCAGGAACCTCTCTTCCCTCTTTAATCTTTTGCTAGAAGAAAAACAGTATTAGCTTTGTTGTACTTGATGGTGACAAATTTAACCAAGTGGCTTATTGCCCCCAATATAACCTGCTTTGATTTCAGTGGCTTATGTTACTATTGTAAGTGGGTAGCACATTGTAGGTCAGTGCAGGTTCTGTCATATGATGTTCTTGCTTTTGCCATCCTCCAGCTTCTCCTTTTACATTAACTGACCCAGAAGTACAAAAGTTGAAATAACACTGATAAACCAGACACAGAACAAGAAGCTGCAGAAATGGAAACATTTGTATTTGACATGTAAACATGTATTTGACCCATCTGGATGCACATTTATAGATACTGTCATTTCTGCATTTCTATTGCACTTGTACTAAAGTAGCATAACCCCAAATAAGCAGTATAGTACATGAAACAGTGTGTAATTCCTAAATGCTTCAGAGTGGATATATATAAATAAAGGTTTGATTTGTTTATTTAATGAGAAATTACGTATCAGGATATATTGGTGGCTCTGAGGTGCTACAGTGAAACCACTAAGTTGTTCAGTTTTAAACAGGACAATAGGCTAGTTGAAGGGATCAAAGTGATACATAAAGCTCTCACTTTTAGGCAGACACTTGAAATTCATCTGGGTTGGGTGTGATTCTGATGCTGCTTATTCAGTAGCATTAAAACATGTCTTGTTTTTTTTCAATTCAACTGTTGATAGAGAAGGTTTCCAAGTCAGTTGTATTAGATCACTAACTGAAACTGCTGTTGCCAAGCTGAAAGAGAAAGAGATTTTATCCCTTTCAAGAGGGGCAAGAGGGGGCAGGGAGTGACCCAGATTTGCAGGCAGCCTTGGTGTAAACTAGAGTGAGATAACACTCAAGGTCTGAACACAAACATCAACTTTAGTAGGAATTGAGTGCATAATCATCAACAACAATGAGAAAATAGACCCATGTTTTATTAGCTAAGATTTCTGCAGAACACACACTCCATAAATATTGGCAGTTCCACAATTTATACACATCTAAGCCATATGGCTTTATAGGAAATCAAGATGGATCTTGTGTAGCTTACTAACTATGAGAGAAAGAGAAAAGAGTAGGAGACAAAAGGATAGAGAGATCAGCAATCCTGGATGCAGTGTCACTGATGGGGGGTGTTTGGTACAGAGAGTGTCACCACCTGAAAACTTGTATGTACCCCCTATTTATAGGCCTGGTTGAAACATCAGCACTTTCTCATGACATGGGAGGCACTAGATAAGTTTCTGTGGCCAATCAGAAGTGCCACCAGGCCGCTCCTCCTGGCTTCTGGCTTCTGTCCAGGGTCACAGTACAGTCACTTAGAGATTGTCCCATACACTTAGTTAAGAATACTTCTGTTAAAGAAGGCAGTATTATGGCTTCAGGCTTTGACCACACTCAAATACCTGGCAGTAGACGAGGCCACTGCCTGCATTTTCAAGCCCCATGACCTTTCAAGAAAAGACTAGAAGCATAATTATCATCTTACCAGCCTGCTCTCAAAAAACCCCGTTGTCGTAGAGTGATGACCTGAAGGTCTAATTGGCTAGGCATCTGAGTGCCTTAGCTAACTGCCAAAGGACATGGTCTGAAAACCAAGACATGCACTCTCTGGGTGACCTGCAGCAAAGCCTCAACTGTGTATTCCCAGTCTGAGTGCTGGATAGCTGAAACTTGACTTAAACGATGGAATTTTAGTAGTTATTATAGGAGGCAGGCATGAGAAGAGGAAACATCGAAGTGTGTTTTAGTTTAGGTGTTTTTATGCATGTAGTATTTCTGTGTGGCCTCATGCAAATTTGAACGTGTATTCTGAAAAATATTGTCCTCATATTTTTTATAACTTGCCACTTTAGGCATGTGTACATTCTTCACTGAAAATATTTTCTTTGTTTTCCTCAACATACTTTGCCATGATTTCTTAAGATATTCAGTCGTTAATTCTGTACCTTTCAATACGGCATGAACTACTGGAACTCTGTTTCTAAAAGTTAATCTGTAAATCTTTCCATGAATGTAACAAATTTGAAAAATCTTAAGGGATTTGGTAGAAGCACAGGCTTTAGTAACATTCTGCCCTGCAATTGTTGTTGCAGATTCTGAACTCGCCTTGATGTACAATGACTCATCAGTACTGGAGAATCATCATTTAGCTGTGGGCTTCAAGCTGCTACAGGAAGAAAATTGTGACATTTTCCAGAATTTGACCAAAAAACAGAGGCAGTCATTGAGGAAAATGGTCATTGACATTGTGAGTTCTGCTAGAGACTCTCTTCCATAGTGCTAGCAAATGGAATAACAAAGCACAAAAGCATTTTATGATAAATTACATGTCACTAGAACCGCAACCAGTTCATTAAAAGTTTGGAGTTTTATTGTGTCTTAACCAAATACGAAGAGTGGGTTATTTTCAGATTCTAAAGGCATCTGTGCCCTTTTAGAAGCCATAGAGTCCTGCTTCAAGCTTTTTTTGTACTCACACATATGCAATTTCACTGTCACAGTTAGAAAATTGTTACTAAATTGATACTGAATTTAGGCTAATCAGATCATTCTGAATAATTCTGAAAAATAATTTTGTCTAATTCTTAAAATAACCAAAATGAAAACCTACTATTTTAGACATTAAGACATACAAGACTCAGAATTTTATAATGTATTTAGATGGAGGAGTTATGTTCTCCCCAAAACTGTTCCTTATGTACTCAAAGGTTTATTTATTTATTTTAAAATCAGTGGGATAATTAACATAATATTAATTTATTTGCTTGTTTTTTCAAGGTACTTGCAACTGACATGTCTAAGCATATGAATCTGTTGGCTGATTTAAAAACTATGGTTGAAACCAAAAAAGTGACCAGTTCTGGTGTCCTGCTTCTTGACAACTATTCAGACAGGATCCAGGTAAGAAAATGTGTCTGCAGATGTTCACTTGTATTTACTTACATCCTTAATAACATTGACCTGCCTGTTGTCCAGCAGATCAGGTGTCCATTCTCACACCATGTCTCAGTGCCTTCACTCTATGCCCTCTTATGTTTCCTACCTGTGACATACTCTGTTAGATACTGAGTGACTCTCTGGGAGAGTAAAAAGGTGCTAGAGTGCTTCTGGACTAAAAGAGATTTTGGCCTTCCCTTCAAATTACCAGCGCCTGATTGGTCTTTCTCTAAAATATTTTCTTTCCCTTATACAGACACAAAAAGCAGAAGTGGGATAATTCATGGTTATTAGTTCAAGTGTGAAAAACACGCAAGTGTGTGTTTTTGCTGCTTAGAATAAATCCTTAACTACGTGTATTTTCCAGATTCTGTTCCACAGCCAACAAAGGTGTAAATGGAAAAGAAGCTGGTTTTCTCCAGTGTAATAACACTGCAGGTGTTCAATCTATTTTAGGTTCTTCAGAATATGGTGCACTGTGCAGACCTAAGCAATCCAACCAAGCCTCTCAATCTCTACCGCCAATGGACAGACAGAATAATGGAGGAATTCTTCTGTCAGGGAGATCGGGAAAGAGAGAGAGGAATGGAGATAAGTCCCATGTGTGACAGGCACAATGCATCTGTAGAAAAATCACAGGTAACTGATTTGAGTAGGCAGTTAAATAACACAGTATGACATTTTAATAGAAAAAGATTTTCTATTGCCATGTTTTGAGTTGTTTCTGAAGGCACTATTTTCCTTTTTTTTCCTCCTACTTAATTGGTTCAGCTCCTGAGTAGTAAGTGAAGGGAGCTGAGATTTTTACTGTGAAAACATAGTGCATGGCAAGCTGTTTGCTGAAGGGATTCCATTGCTGTTGTGATATGCACTGGTGCGTACTCATCAAAAGAGTGTTGCACAGCTGTTTGTTAGGGTTTCCTTCAAAAGCAGAATTAATTATAAAGCAGCTTTTCGGCTCACTAAGTGCAGAGAAGTTGTTTGGAATGAACAGTTCATTTGAAAACAAACCCCTTACAAATCCTTATTCAACATCCTAAATTATACTTTTGAAATGTAAATATACATAAAACAGTATGGTTTCCTTGCAGCCACCTTTAAAGGTAGTGCATCCAGTGTCTCTTACTAGTGATATATTTATCATACTTAATTTGACTTATAGGAATAGTTGTTTATTTCTTTGTGAATAAGAGCTCATCCTAATTTTGTATTATTTGAAACAGGTGGGTTTTATAGAATACATTGTTCATCCTCTGTGGGAGACATGGGCAGATCTTGTTCACCCAGATGCCCAGGATATCTTAGATACACTGGAGGACAATCGAGAGTGGTACCAGAGCACAATCCCTCAAAGTCCCTCTCCTGCACCTGATGACCAGGAAGAGGGTAGGCAGGGCCAAACTGAAAAATTCCAGTTTGAACTAACACTGGAGGAGGATGGTGAGTCAGACACTGAAAAGGACAGTGGAAGTCAAGTAGAAGAAGACACCAGCTGCAGTGACTCCAAGACTCTTTGCACCCAGGATTCAGAATCCACTGAAATTCCTCTTGATGAGCAAGTAGGGGAAGAAGTAGAAGACGAGGAGAACCAGACAGAACCTTGTGTAGTAGAAGACCATACTCCTGACACATAACATTGAAGATGCAGTCTCTGTCTTTTGCTCCTTCTCTTTCTTTTTCTCTTTCTCTCTACACCTTTCCTTTCCTTTCCTTTCCTTTCCTTTCCTTTCCTTTCCTTTCCTTTCCTTTCCTTTCCTTTCCTTTCCTTTCCTTTCCTTTCCTTTCCTTTCCTTTCCTTTCCTTTCCTTTCCTTTCCTTTCCTTTCCTTTCCTTTCCTTTCCTTTCCTTTCCTTTCCTTTCCTTTCCTTTCCTTTTTCCCTCTTCTCTTCTCTTCTCTTCTCTTCTCTTCTCTTCTCTTCTCTTCTCTTCTCTTCTCTTCTCTTCTCTTCTCTTCTCTTCTCTTCTCTTCTTTTTTTTTTTTGTTTCATTTTCTTTTTATTAGATAATGGTTTCCAAAGTGTATATCATATGCTACAACCATGGTCACAACTCGCTGTCATCTGCCAGGATGTTTGTTGATTAAAACTAACCTTGATGACTCAGTTTGGCGCTCAGGAATACTGTAACCAGAATTTTCACCTCCATGGCATCAGAAAGCAGGGGGAGAGAACATCCATTAACTACATCTTAATAAGCTTTCCTTTTGGCAGATTGGATTAAATAAAGCAAATGTTTTTGAAGGAATACCACCTGCCAACCAAATACTGGTATACTTTGATAGGTTTTGAATTCATTGCATTTCACAAGGAAAGCATTGGATAGTGTTCATCATGAGAGGAAACAGACAGAATATGAACTGAGGTTCCTACTGGAAAACAAATGCACATAAGTGATGTGACACAACATGATTCTGTTACCAAAAGGAAGATGAGCTGTGGAAATTGCATAATTTTCTAATTTCAAGTCTTCCTGATATGTGACTGAAGAAGTGTGACCTAGTAGGTTGCACTAACCTCTGCATTTTGTATAATATGTAAAAGAGAGATCTTTTGTAGAGCTTACTTTTATTATTAAATGTACCAAGGTATTATATTTAAAGAAAAACATTTTCAGACTTCATCTGCCACTGGTTATTTTTTTTTCCAAAGAGCAACTTGCAAGTTTTCAGTACAAACCTGTGCTACACTGGATAATACTTGTAGGTTTTTTTCCTTTTTTTTGCACCTTAGAATTTCATGGTAATACTGATCTGTAAAAGTCTATTATTTTATATATTAGTGAGTTCCATGAATATCCTTTATGTTATGTTAAACTTTTTCAGTATGATGACTTTTTTAGTTCGTTTGTTTTGCATCACAATTTTCCCAAATGTATTAGAGGAACGTATGTGATGCTTTTGACCTCATAGTGGCCTGATCCTGGCAATTCTGTCTTACTACAAGAAGTGGTACCAGTGAAACAAACTGGCACCACTGAGATTAGGACTTGCAGGACTAAAGCCCTTAAGAAAGGTAATGAATTGCTGTCTTAAGACAAAAGCAGCTCTTCTGCTATACTAATAAAATGTGTCCCTCTGAAACATGGTCTCTGGACCATTTTTGGCTGGGAACTATAGACTTCTAGCCGGCCAATACAATGTATGGAATATTTCTCCTGGTGAAAAAAGCATTTGTGTAGATTTTCCAATTTTGACTTCCAATTACTTTTTATCTATGTCAGGTTATTTAAACCATTTGCTAATCTGAGACGTGTACAACATGAAAGTAATGATTAGCATTATTTTTTTCAGATCCGTTGCAAGAAGATCCAGGTCAATCTATTATTATTTTGTATTTTTAAGCATATGAGCAATGCATCATGAGAGCTGTAGTTTACCCCATATTATTTCCATCTCAGACCTTCTCATCTTTTATCCAGCTAGTGCTGTGAGGAAATACAGATTTTCAAATTGATTGGTACTGAAAGGTTTTGTAACTTGGAAAGTTAAAAGGAAGTAGGAGTTTGTATTTATAATTTTCCAGCTGTTGTTTGGTCACATGAAAGAAGAAGGAAATTTATTCTCTCTGCTTTACTTTTCATTAAAATTGTGGTTTTGAGCACAGAAAATGGAAAGTAGTTGCCTGGGAAAGCTGGCAGACTCCCACTCTGTAAAATCCTGGTAAAATGACACTACCAAGATGATTTCTTAACTAAAGAAGACAGCCCATTTGGACTAGTTTTGTAGTAAATTTGCAGATATAAATATAGGAGGTGGTGGTGGTGTTTAAGTGTCTGAGATTTAGAATAAAAGCCTGTTTAAAAACTATTGGCTAATAATTCAGCTTTTAAATGCATTTTGCATTCTTCTGTATCCAGGTCATAGGTTTTTTCTGCCTTTAGCCCTCAGAAGGTCTTATAGCACAGAAGATGCACAGAAGGAGGAAAGAGAATGAAGATAATTCATGTTGTGTTTTTTTTTTCATTTTTGATTCTCATTATTTGTTCTTCATAGTTTCTTCCTGAACCTGATCCATCTAAAAATCCTTTCAGTCCCCAAGAGTGCCTGGAACCTTAATAATGGAAAAGCAATATAAATTAAAAAATAACCCAGTGGGACTTGAAAAGGTTTTGGATCTGCACTAATTGAAAGTAATTAAAAGAATAACACCATATTGGAGATATACAACCATACATGTGGACAATCAAGTAATAGAAAATCGTATCATTTCTTCGAGTTGGGGATATAACGCACTGTACAATCTTTTTTTTTCCTCTTTTGCCAAAGTGTGTTTATAGCATTGCGCACTGCTTTAAAACAGTACAATTTACAAGTGGCTTTATGTGTTCTGAATATTTTTGCCATAAGAAACTGCAGTCAGTGAGTATTGAGTGGGGAGGGGGAAGAAAATTCATCTTGCTTGTAACAGTACACTATAGCTTGCAGGTAACTGTATTGAATAATGCTGTATTTGAATTCTTTAAATTGTTTTGTGTCGTTGCTAAAAACAATAATGAAAGAATATAGATAGAACAAATAGCATTCATAAGTTTAAAAAACTTGAATGAAATGGATTTTACAGAAAGCTTTGACAGTTCTTTTCAAATGCATTATTTATTTTATTTGTGCCATGCGTTTTTCTCACCAAATGACCTTACCTGTAATACAGTCTTGTTTGTCTCTGTTTACAACCACGTATTTATTGTAATGTACATACTGTAATGTTAATTGTAAATTATCAGTTCTTATTATAACATCATCCTAGTTAGGGTGGTGTTGCCGTATTTGGAAACTCTTGGTGAGAGAATGATTATTGTGGATACATATTCCTTGTACATTTTTTTCTCCTGTAATATAGTCTGTGTCACCTTAGAGCTTGTTTATGGATGATTCAAGAAAAGTATAAAATACATAAAAGATATATCAATTAAAAAAAAAAAGCTGCAGGTCTTTGGTCCCAGGGCTGTGCCTTAACTTTAAACAATATTTTCTTCTGTTTTGCTGCATTTTAAAGTAAGGTAGCTGTGGGACTAGGGCTGGGCATTTCTACCGTATTTTTAGTTGCTAACTGATGGGGATATTCATACAAGCTAATATGCACGATACTACAATGAGCTTTCATTCATCACCCTACTGGAAGATGAAGCTTTTCCAGACTTCTGGCAATATAATTTTATTGCCTCTCTGATTAATCCCTGATGATAGCCTGTAAAGAGATATTGTAGCCATTTTTTGCTCCTAAAAAAAAATAATAAAATTGATGCTCTGTTTCAGTACTGAATTACACTGAGACATCTTTGGAAAGCATCTCTAATAAGCATTTGATTTTAAAGCATATTGGGAAATTAAGTAATTGGAATTAAAGGGATAAAACTCATAGGCTTCTACAATCACTTGTAATATCCATTCTTTATGTAGTAGCACAAATTATCACTGTACAAGCAGAATCCAAGAAGTAAGAAAAAAGGCAGCTTTAATCTTGAAAACGCTTTCCAACACCAATTATTAGTGTTATAAGCAGCCAAAGTTTTATTTTATATAGATTTATCGAAGGCTTTGTACATGTATGTATAGCATAATGCACTAGATCTACAGGAGAGTGGTAAACCTATAGATCTTTCAGTAACACTAGTGTTGGGTTTGCAGATTGGAGTGAGAATCTCCTGCTGTTTGGGTTGTCACATTTCTCCAGACTACTCAGAGCTGGTACCAGTGAATTTGCCAGAGCGAGGTAAATACCTCTCCTCCATTCCAGTGATGCCCAGCCCTTGAATCATGTGACTTCTCTGTGAAAGGAGAGATTCTTTTTCAAGGAAAAACAGAGCCTCTGTTTTGACACAAACTGTAGATTTTAGCAGCCCTGGCCCAAAGGAAATAGGTTGCTTTTGTTTCAAACGGTATAAAAGGGACACTATAACAACAGAAATCCTGAACAATTGTTTGTTATTGTTTTAATTTGATTTTTCCTTTGGGTATGTCTTGAGAGTGGCAACTTGTGTGAACATTGCACATGACTATTCATTCACTGGTTTCTTAGCCTCTCTTATAGCCTATGGGATAGTACTGTACATCGATACCTTCATATGAAATTTTATATGCAATGGAAATAAAAGCATGGGTTGATTCTGCCTAGTTACTGTATTTTATTTTCTTTTCCCAGTTATTTTTTTTTTTACATACATCCCATAGTTGTGACATCTTACAAGAAAGCGTCTTTCCAGAATAGTTTTATTATGGTGTTTTTGTCATTGTACTGTTTTACATATATAATACAAAATAAATCTGGGGACAAATCAGAAAAATCAATAAAGCACGGTATTTCATAAGGAAGTCCAATCCACAAAGGTGCTGTACATTTATCTAGGAAGGTGTTCGATCTCAGTTTTCAGGAAATGTCACCATTGACTTCAGTGGCAAAAGCAGCCTATCCTGAGAAAAGAAAATTTATGCTTTAAAGACACTAGAAGACTGCAGCTTGCCTAGAGGAGCGACATTCTGGGATACCACATAAAAAAAAAAAAAAGAAAGAAAAAGAGCACTGTATTTAAATGCTGATCATACAATCTTGGCTCAAAATGGACAATAACAAGAAATTGTTTTTTAAAATAGAAGTCATAAATGCCAGCTGTTGTCTTGAAGAAAAAATGTGTTCTTAATGAAGATCCAGCTTTTGAAGTGGCTTTCATGCACCTCTCCTTGATCAGAGTGAGGGTTTTGTTGTTTGGGGAGTTGTTTGCTTAACTGAAAATAGTTTCTGAATGAATAAAAAAAAATTCTATGTCCATTTTTTCCTTATGTCTCTTAGATCCTTCTTTGGGTTTGGGGTTAGCTTGCAAGGAGTACCAATCTTAGGATTCCTTTTTAATCACCCCTTGGTGGCAGAAGAGACTGAGAAGTGTTCTGCTGGGAAGAAGGATTCTGCATTGAGCAAGGCAGGGCAGACACTCCACATGGTCCCTGTCACTCTTGGCAGGCTCATCCTCACATGTTCCCAGTAGCCCTCATGGGAAAACGGGTTGCATACATCATGGCTATTTTGAAGGGAAGCACAAATCCTAAAATCTTTGCACTACTAAAACCTTTCCAGTATGGAAAGGCTCAGGCACTGCTCAGGCACCACGGCTGTCCTGTGGTGAGCCTGAAGCTAGAAGATTATTCCATTGCTTCCTACGTCCTCTGGCAGCTCTCTTGTCAGTCTCTGTGGATGGTAATAATGCATTGAATAGGCACATTTCAGAGCAAAATCAAAATGGATTTGTTGTTTCATTGCAGCCAGCTGCTGCTATAGGGATTGAATGTATTTTTAAACTAATGACTTCTCTATTTCCTAATAAGACAAATAGTCTAAATACCTGCATCTTCATTTGTTTTATCTCTGCTGCATCTAAAACAAAAGTCAAAGCTGCTAGCACACATACGTGTTTACCAGTATGACCAGACAAGTTTCTTTACCAGCCGTGGATAAATTTGCTTAGTTTTTCCAGGGAAAAAAAGAATGCAAATTTCAAATATGTTATAAATATCTCCCATTAGTTCAATTTATCTTAGCCTACAAGGATAAAGAAAATCTTTAGCTTTCTCCTGTCAAACCAGTTGAGAAATCTGCAGAAGTAGAAGAGGGAATAGGAAGTCCAAACAGAAATCAGAGTGACAAATTGGGAGCAAAACCTGGGCAGCGAGAAATACCTGCCAACTAAAATAATCTCATTTTGTCAAATATAATCCTGTGGCTTAGATATGGACATTAGGAGAGCTGGGTATGAGTTTGATTCTGTCTCATTTCCTCAGGTAAAAAGCTATTTTTTTTCCTTCTCACAAAGCAAATGCTTTGAGGTCCTTGGAATTATTGTGGTAGTCAGAACTATGTATACATTTAAGATGGACTTTTAGAGGGAAAAAAATGATTTGATACAATGCATAGGCTAGCACAGCTTTAAAGACTGAAAATGTATGATGACTTTCTCTGCTAAACAAGCCCTTAGCATGGGAGGAGGAGAATGACAATATTATGCCTGGGTAAACAGCCCTTAGTGAGAGAGAGAAAATGGAGTATGTGTGACCAAAGATAGCATTACCTGCCTAGTGATGAGCTGTGCAGGCAGCAAATGTAGATCAGAAACTTGACAGTCACAAGTTTACCTGCCAATATATAACTCCCCACTCCCACCAGACTGTATCCTGTCTTCCTCCAGCATTCATGGGAGTTCAAATGCCTAAACATGCAGCAGAGACCTGTTTGTCTGAAGAAGGCTGGAAAGTAAAACACAAGTTATGCAGTATGTAGTAATCAAAGTACTGTTGGCATGTATGTTTTACATGTGTAGGACTTGGCCTACAACAAATGCCCATAAGCCATCATGGCTAGATGTTAAATGTGGCGTAAAAACTTCACTACCTTCTGATAATTGAAACTCTCCAGAAAACTAGCACTCCAGGTCTCTTATTAACTTAACTTTTCATAACCTTGACTGATTACAGTGTTGAATAGCTGACTGCATTCTCAGACTGTGGTTAGCAGCTCGTATTTGCTGTCATGACTGCTGCTGGGGGTAGACTTTCTAAACTGGTGTTGGTTGAAGCTGGATACAAAGCCTATTTGATACAAGGCATCGCTTGTGCTCTGGGACACTGAGCAAGGCCCCTCCTCTGGTTGAAAGACCAGCACCATCTGACATAGAGCTGCCTTTATAATCCAGCTGACTGTGGACCTCTCCAGCACATGGATTTGTTTCAGGGCCCCACATAAAGCAGTTCTTGGTTTTAAGATCTTTGCTATGACGTGGAAAGAGAAGAGAAGTGCTCTGAGCAGTTTTGTTTATTAATTGCATGTACCACAAAGGCAAAGCTTGCAGTGAACAAAGCAGCAGGCCTGGCCCAGCTTCAAAGCAATCTTGGTTGTTCTTCTGATTTCTCTCTCTCGTTCCCTCCCAAAAACTGGGGTACTATGTCTCTAATAACCATATGTGTCTGGGGCAAAGAATGTGGGACACATCCAGTGAGAGACTATCAAGGAATCAGTGATACATCGTGTGTGCAATGATGCTGTGCTGATGACAGCTGTGCAGAAATATCCCTTACAGAGCTTTGCCTGTAAAAGGGCTAAAAAAATGCATGAGAAGTAGTAAATGGGAGACTATTTAAACAATGTTTAGTACTGCTAAGAATGTTACTGGAATGACGGTGTTCAGGTTTGGTAATGATGCCTGAATATGCATTTTGAGAGGAAAAAAAATGCAACGGAAAAATAAGTTTAAAAGCTGGAATCTTGCTGTGTAGCAGCATTAAACAAATATCACCTATTTATCTCACCCAAGGGAAGGTTGGGATGGTCCCTCAGTGCACCTTTTTTGCCAGCTGCTGGCAAGGGAGCCAAATCACTGGAAGGTGACATGCAACAAATACAGGCTGCAAGACAAAGCAGTTGTGTCATCCAGTTCCATTCACTCTTCGTGCTTGCAGGTACCTTGCTGAGCACCAGGACTTGGGGAAATTTAGGCCTGTAAGTGTGCTAAAATTTTGGGTTCAAAGGGTAGAAGACAGCCATACAGGCAGCTGGTGTTGGTGCATGGGCTGTGTTTCCTGGCAGCACGGGGGACAGGGATTCCACTCCTTAAAATTAGCAGCCATCTCCTGGACACCAGAGGAAAGAGTTGCTTTGCCAGAGGCATAATTTTCCTGGCAAGTACTGTCTGTTAAAGAATCAAAATGGTTCCTAGTACACACCAAATATGAAAGTAGTGGCAGATGCCCTACTGGGGTGCTCTGCCTCTTTTCCCCCAGCACCAGGCAGCTGCGGGAAGGTTCAAGGTGCTGCACAGAGTGGGGAGAGGTGCAAGGCAGTGAGTGCTGCCCTCTAGGACACTTCCATTTAGTGAAATAAGTTTGTGTATGCATGCTTAGCATACTGTAGGTGTCAGCTAGAGTTTTTTTAGAACAGTGTCTCCATAACACCTCCAGTTTTGCTAAAGGTTACTCACACAAACTACCCTCAGGTGCAACCAGCTAACAAGATCTCACTGAAACCTAAAAAAAAATGGATTTCCTTGAAGTTGAATATGAAACCCTCAGGGAAGTATGCAAGTGAGGAATCACAAAATCACAGAATTATTCTGGTTGGAAAAGACCTGTAAGATCGAGTCCAACCATTAACTTAACTCTGCTGAGTCCATATTGTGGTGCTAAACCATATACCTAAACACCACATCTACACATCCTTAAATGCCTCCAGGAATGGTGATTCAACCACCTCCTTGGGCAGCCTATTCCAGTATTAAACAATCCTCTCCATGAATAAGTTTCTTCTATTATCCAATCTAAACCTCTCCTGGCAAAACTTGTGATCATTTCCTGTTGTCCTGCATGTATGCACCTCTCTACAAGCTCCTTTAAGGTATTTGTAGAAGTAAGGTCTTTCCTCAGCATTCTTTTCACCAGACTGAACAATCTCTGCTGGTCACAATACCTATTTCTGATATGAGCCAGGATGCTGTCAGCCTTCTTGGCTACCTGGGCACATTGCTGCACCAATGAAAGGAAAAGGAAGAGGGAACTATTTCAAGGAAATTTAGAAAATAAACAAGGGGAAAAAAAAATAAATTATTGCCATCTGGTTCAGGGTTTTGACACTTAGCAGAGATACAACCTTCTGCTTTGCCCTCTGATGTCCCTGCTCTGGTGCAGTAGGCACCTGGACCTTTGTGCTGAAAAGATGAAAAGCTGTGAAGGGACTGGGAGAACTGAGGACGGAGAGGGAGAAGTGGATCAAAACGAAGGAACAAAGCCTCACTCAAGGAAAGTTTCAACCACACTCTGCTGCTCTCAAAAGGATTGAAGACCTACGAATCTCAACCAAGAAACCCCATTGAGTTCTGAGTCTCATATCCTCGTGTTTTGGCCTGCAGAGTGGCTCTCCTGCTCATGCAATGCTGCAGCAGGCTTGTCCCTGCCCAGCCAGAGTAGCTGCTCATTGCTAAACGCAACATGTAGGCTGCAAGGGGAAAGTGTTCTGAAGCCCCCCAAAAATGTCAGCCAGGTGATGCCAGAAACAGCTGCAGTGGGAGGGAAGCCTGCTGTGCTCACAAGGGTTGCCCTGGCAGCATCCCTGCTCCATTACCCCCTCTTGGAACTGGTCAGCACCAGACAGAGTGGCCTGTAAGTTTAAAGGGTCTCTAATACATGCTTCCCAAAATGAAAGCGAGGTGCTATACTGTTTACAGTAAACTGCAGCCTCTGATCTGCAAAGGTCAACAGCAGTACAAGGCCAGGGCAGACGTGGTGTAAGGGAGTGTCCCCAGGAGGCTGTCTCCTGGTGCCCTTCTCCACAGTCAGTATTAATGAACACCACTAGTATTAAAAAAAATTCCTCCATCAGGTTGTCCAAGCTGAAAAAGCCTTCAGCAGCCTGACTTGTAACTGAACTGGTCATGGTTTGTTTTTTTTGCCCCTGCAGGCAAAGCAGCTCTTAAAGCTCACACTTCATTGCAAGTATTTGGTAGCAGTGTCCCTTTTTTCCCCATCAAAATTCCCTGTGCAAGCCTCACCTGCATAAATATTAATACCTGACCATGCTTTTCACTGGCCTGTAGCTGTTCAGAGAAACTAACAGGGATGCCCTTTTGAAATACGTTGTTGCAGAATCCATTCAGTCCTTGTGTCTGACTCTGGTGGCTTTAAGCCTCAAGCCTTCTGCTCTGCTGGGTTTGCAAGTCTTGGCACTCTGCCAAGTGGGGATGGTGTCAAGGCCCCAGTACTGCTTCCCTGTGGGATGGCTGTGGCAGCAGTTCTGGAGCTCATCTGCTCCAGATGGGCCATTTGCACAAGCTGCCAGGCAGGAGGAAGCGTAGGTGACAATGCAGGATGTTTGGCAGGTTGATAGGCTGGAAAAATCCTCAGGGCTTTGTGCTTGGTGAGCAGAAAAAATCACAACCGAGAGCAACAGCAATATTGTGTGGGGATGAGTGGGAGGCGGCTTGGTGAGAGGGTGAGGCTTTGGGCTATCTGTATGCCTGCTTACTCCCAGCCAAACTTAAAAGCCTGGAGGTTTATTTTTATATATGTTTAGGCAATTTTCCTGCTCCCTCTCTGCAGAGTCCTGCAGTTCTCCTTGTAGTTGCAGTCATTCTTGGACAGCTTTTTTTTTTTTTTTTTCTGCAGAACAAATGTTAGGATTTTACTCCTTTTAGCAAAAGGTATCCTCATGGTGGTACCCAGCCTTTCCTATGCTGTACTGGATTAGAGGAGGAACGGAAAGAAAATCCCAGTGCTTCCCCTTCCCCTCTCAGTAGTTACAGTGTAGCAAGCAGTGGGTTCCCACCACTTCCTGGGGATAGGCAATGCACCCAAGAGGGACTCTCTCTGCAGGTGCTGCCAGCTGTGCTATGAGCCTGGCCAGCAGAACCTGCTGCCTGGCTGCCAGCACGGTGGTGGAGAGTCATTGGCTGCTGTGAAGGAATTTTGTGTGCCTGTGGTGGATGGGAAATGCTGCTCTGGGCAGACACTGATCTCTACACATTCAGTTCAGTAGACAGCAGCATATTATTGTGGAAAACAGATCAGGTGAAAAAAAAAACAACCCTTTGAAGAAGGTTTCATATCCAAAATCTCATTTTGCATTTCAGGTATCTCTGTGGGGCTGGTTTATATGTGGCTTCATGGAGTCACATACAGATCACTCTGCCTCTGATAAACTGAAATTTTCTCTAACAGGATGGAGGTTTGTGCCTGATTTTAAAAAAGAGGATGGCGAGAGAATTTAATTGTGGGTCACTGGGAATTGAGCTAATTACTCTGATGACTTTAGCTAGAGTGAATGAATCACCCCTTTTCTCCTTTGTGCTGCTTCAGCTGAACTGCTCCAGTGTTCAGCTTCATTAATAATTAATACAGCGGGCAAGCACGGCTCGACCTTGTTCTGTTCTGTCACTGTCAAAGGCAAGAGCACATCTGCAGATCTGCACAGACACACTTTTCACCAAAGCTCTGAAAAGGGCGGCTGGTTATGTAAGAGAAGCAAACAGAATCTGTGCCTCTTGCTGAAGCTATGAGTGGTAGGTCTGAAAAGGTGAGGGCTACACTACAGTGAAGCAAAGGTTCCTCAGGAGAAGGAAACAAGTGTACAATAGAAAAAAAAAAACACCTTGACATTTGCAGTGAGGCTCACACAGCAACAGATCCATGCTTTTTAGAGGAGAGGGCCTGTAAGGATCTCTTAATTAACAGCCAAAAAAAGCCAGAGTTTGTTCAGAAGGCAGATTGTAGAAAGATGAAGGACTGTCCAGCTAGCCCCCACCTCCCACTCTTGTGGAGTGGTTGAACTAAGCAGAAAACATCTGCCGCATATAGTTCATTAACACCCAGGCTAGTGATTCCACCTGGAGCAATTCAGGCAGTTACCAGGGGTGAAAGTCTGGGCTGGCTGTAAAAAAGAAATTTTCTTGCAAAAGTGTCAACAAGAAAAAACATATGGATGTTTATTGACAGCTTCAATGGAAGACATGCTAGCTTTGATTAAACCCACACAGATGTTACCGTGTTATATACAGGGAAAAGAGCTTGGACATTTCTTAAAATGGCTCACAGTAGCAGAGCCATGGGGAAATTAGACAATAACGAGCTCTACTTGAACTTCATACACTCTATATTGGAGTGGTCAGGAAGTTCTCCAGGATCAACAGGTGATGGTATTTTAATGATTAAAATAGACTGTTGAATTTAACACTCATTTGAGAGGATCTTGATGCAAGGTGGCCAGGGAAATCACTGCAGAGGCTGCCTGTGCAGACCAGACCGAGTGGTAAAATACTGCCTGATCTTTTTGTTTGTTGTTCCGTTTTTTTTTTTTTCTTTTCTTCCTTTCCAATTTAAATGGAGAGAGCAGAGCCAGCTCTCTGATAAAAACAGAATAAAAACATTGTATAACTAAATCGTGGTTTATGTCTGATTTTTGTTCATGACAAAGTCATTGGCAGTAATTTTTGACAGGGCCATCTCAAAAACCTTCCACAAGTCAAAAGATGAATGATGGTTAACCCTGTGTTCATCTGAAATGGCCAATAAGTTTCTTGGATGTCAGCAGG
>NW_009954567.1:2289145-2300141 GCF_000747805.2 Chaetura pelagica | reverse complement strand
AGGGACTGAGAAGCCTCTACCACACTTCTCCTGAGTTGTCAAAGGGCTGTCATGGTGGTGGTGTCAGCAAGATACTTATTTTCCTGGCTTCCTCACCCTCACCACCGAACAGGTTACCTCGAATCTTCCACTCCCTTTCCTGTCAAGCACTGAGAAAGGGATTAAATACCCCTTGACCTTTTGGTAGTAAGGCTGTAACAAAATCCCTTCTCTGAAGCAGCGTTCAGCCTTTCACAGGAAGGAAAGGGCTGGAAGAGGTTGCAGAGCCAGAGACACTGCAGCCTTAGTCTTCCACCTCTCCAAATGCACTTCTCTCACAGCTCTGAAGAACTAACCCACTTGTCAATTGTATTTTAATTGCAGTTCATCATATTCATTGCATTTCATTATAACTTCTCACACCTTTACTTTGAGTAACTTCCTGCCCTTTCACAATTCTGAGGCACACATGTCCTTCACTTTTGGGCCTGTGCGTTCAATCACTCTTGTCTACCTCTGACCTGCCTGCTGTACCCATATGGGAGGTATCTCTTCCACAGCACAGTCATCTGCGGGGAACATTGCCCATGACTCAATGATTGCAATGCAAACCCCAGCATCACTGATGACACTGCCATGAAGGTGGATTTGTGCAAAGATGTGGAAATGTGCACTGAAACTACTAATGTTTGGGCACCTGTTCCCTTACCCTGTCTCTGCAGAGGAAAAGGGCAGGCATCTTTTCAAACAGCGAAGAAGATACTTGTCAGAGAGTATGGAAGCCAGCCCAGCGTAAATGGTGTGCTGTCATCACACACTCCTACCCACCCAGATGGGAGTAGCTGCGTTCACATTGACACTATCCACATGTCTGTGCAGAATGGAGTGGGATGGCTCACAGTGCACTGAGGTTCTCTGTTGTTCACTGAGTTTGGGTCTGTGGTTCATCAGCACAAGGATGCAAACTTACATTGAAGCACCCAGCAGCCCTCACTACTGCTTGGAAAACTGCATCCAGTAAAAATAAAAATTAAAAAAAATTGAGGTAAAAAGCTGATCAGATCATAGCAGATGTCAGCCTAGAAGAAAGTTAAGGACAAAAAAAGGAAAATCTGCAAATATCTGTGCCTGAGTTTAACTGTGGGATGGCTCAAGGAGGCCCAGCAGCATAAAAACTTTTCAAGACTGGTTCTCAGTCCTTCAAAAGCAGATGATCCAGTTCAAAATAGATGAAACCTGGGCTCAAGCCCATATTCTGAGCTTCATCTGTTCAGTGGAGGCAAGGACACCTTCCACCTGAATTAAAGCAATTTGCTTGTGCCTGAACGAGGGACAGGGAAGAGCAGTGCCTGGGCCAGGCACAGCTTTACCACTAACTGCAAAGATACCTGTTAAATCTAAGATTATATGTCTTGGACCATGCTCTGAAGTTCAGCTTGGTCCTTCCTCTCTTCACGCTGTATTTGGAGAGATAGCCATAGTATGAGTAGAATATATTGGCAAAATAAGAGGTTTTCATGCCAACACCATGCCTTACTGTGGGCTGTCCTAGTGGGAGCTTTGTGCCTAGAACCACTGGCACCAGGGATGTGGTCACTAAGGCAGGTGACTTGGTCTCCCTAGAAGTGCTGTGAGGGAAGTGTCTACAGGCAGCCAGATCCAGATGCACCCTCTGGGCTAACAAAATGGTCCGTGAACTGGGTCTGAGCAAGAAATTTCATATGGTCACCAAGAGAAAATGTAGATGGAGCCAACTGCATAACTGCAGAGACCACTTCACAGGAGTGTTTCCAGCAGAAAACGGAGGCCCAGGACACTGGCTGGCCTGGACGCAGGGCAGTAGGCTCTGAAAGGAGTCTCTGTCTGCACTGTAAGGGGAGAGGCCCTATAAACTCTCTAGAAGTGAAAGACAGAATGGCACTGCTGTGCAAGCTGGCTTCCTCTGGTTCCTGGAGACAGCCCAGGGCATTGCCCAATCTCACAGAGGGATCTCCCAACCAAAGGAATTTCCTTTGCAGTGTGGGTTCTCCCTGGAGCATGGGAAAACACATGTTAGTGGCCAAATTAAGGCTGGGTGCCTTAGTGCTAGCCCTGGATATCCTCCCAGTATTTAATTAAAGATGGTAATGAAAACAGCATGTTGTTCTCTGCTGCTGAAGTGAGCAGGGAGCTGCCAAGACGGCAGAGATCACACCACTGGGTCTCCAGGACACCCATGACTCATTCTGCAGCAAAACACCTGATGCCAAGCAAGACACTCCCTGGGAAATCCCATCTGTGTATTAAAGGATTCCTTCTCCTGCACTGGTGAAAACAGCAAAAGGGAGGGATGGGGGAAAAAAAAAGGAAAGGCAGTCATAAAACCTATTTTCCTTTAGGTGTGTAGAAAAGCAATGACTCCAAGACAGGCCTCCCTGAAGATTGTGCCAGCTACTGCCCTAATAAACAAGTTTGCTGACCTAGATCAGAATCCATATTATTAGGATATGAATTGTGCAGCATGGACCATTGAACAAGCTCTTTGAGGGCACCTGTGTGCAGTGAGCTATAGCTACTTCAGCACAGGTGCTCCTCCTGGGGGGATGCACCCTGTGACATCTGCCCTTCTGTGTCATCGTTGCAGCCATATACGCCTGCAAGTAGGACACATCTTAGAGGCCCACCACATCAGGGAACTGCCTCTCTGCTCTGTACCCAACTGTGGCAGCAAGCACAACTCTCTAGGTACTGAGTGCCTTGTAGAAAATATATCTGCATACCAAGCGGTGGGGATGCCATGCTGACAGCCAACCAGCGCTGGATTCAGCCTTGACATGTCTCCCATTTCACTTGAGTGACAATGAGTGAATATACTACCTGAGCCAGGGACATACAAAAGCACAGACACACTGCCTGTGAGTCACTTGCTATTCCTGCTTCTGATATGCCAGTGACATTCTAGTGCCAAACCAAGTAAAGCAACAACTGATACCTCCCACCCTCTTTCCTCACTTATTTCTCTGGGCAGGTATATGTAGCTTGACAAGACAGGGGTGGTGAATGGAGTCTTATGAATTAATGTGTTTTTATAGGGAGGAAAGATAAGGTAGCATTTGGTTTCTGTTTCCCTGCTGTGACATCTGATGATACAAACACCTGTATCAGGTGAATAGAAGCAGGAGTGGCAGGGCAAGGCAAGTATAGATACCTTTGTTAGCCTGCACTGGGTCATGCTGGGCTCTCAGGCAAGTGTGTATAATGCCTACTAAATCATTGGGAGCTCTGTCAGCCTGTCCAAGGCCAAATTAAAACACCTCATTCTGCAATTTTTCTGCAGCATAGGGTCATCAGTCTGATCATGGCAGAGGTTAATCATGGGTTGCTCATGTCCAGGCTGCTTGGTGCTGGCGAGACCCAATTCTCTTGTGCTCATTGCCAAAGTCTTAACCTTCTGGACTGACATCCATTGTCCAACTTTGCAAACTCTTTTTCCATAGCAGCCTCGGACTTCACTTCCTACAGCAGTCTTGCAGCTCTACTCAAGCTTTTCATTCAGCCACACAGACAACATCCTGGTATGAAAGCAAAAATTGTGCCAGGGGCTGGTTTGTTTGCAACTTATGCTTACAGTAGTTAAAAGCTTTTAGGCAAGGGCAAAGATGCAAAGGGATGAGAATAATACATAGCCATTAAGTCCATGCTCTCTGCATGGCTCAATCCTGTGAACAAGCATAAGCAAGCAGATGTTCTGGCTTGACATGTTAGTTTTCCTCAGTAACCTGCAAAAGCTTGAGGTCCCTAGCTTGGCTTGCATCCTGTCACCCACCCAGCACACTTAGGATGTTGGGAACAGAATGGGGAGCTGAAGCTGATGTCTTTATCATGTTCCTGAGGAGTCTATGGTTATGGCTGAATCTGTGATGTGATGGGAGTACTGCTGTAAACCACCATGTGCACAGTGGCTTCACTTCTGTTTGATACCAAAGTTGGGCATGATTCTCCCTCCCAAACCAATACAAACTACTAAGTTGCTCAAAACACTACTTAAAAGTAGGACTTAAGTGGAACCCTGGTCTTCCTGGATCCTCCACTCAGGTGCAAATTTCATCTATCTGGCTTGTAACTGGAATCATAAATTTGCCTGGGAAATCTGGGCTCCCAATTAAGACAACAGGAACTAGAGAGGATGTCACCGTTTGACTCAGGTTTGACAACAACGTTCTCGATCCCCTCCTCCTCCCACTCAGGTAGGGAAGGAGAGAGAGAAAAAGAGAGAGACTTGGCTGGATTGAAAACTAAACTACACAGCTTCAATTAAACACCAATGACAAAAGAAAATATATACAATTATATACAAATGTGTTCAGGTATATGCAAAAGCCTCTCGCCTCCCCCACCCCCAGCAACTCCCACAGCATCTCCTGAGCTGGGAACAGTCCCAAAAAATCCTGGAGCTGCTGCTGAAGAGAGTGGAGAGTGATGAGGGTCAGGAGAGCTCAAGCCTGGCAGTCAACAGTGATGGATGGATGGAGTCCTGCCTGGATGCTGGCCATGGATGGAAGAGAAGGGAAGAAGCAGCAGGAAGGAAGTTGTCTTCTGTGATCTCTGACCTTCCTCTGAGCTTACATAGAGATATGGAATGGAATATCTCTGGCCAGTTTTGCTGTCTGTCTAATTCAGCCTCCTACAGGGGTGATCATAGATCTCCCAGTAGTGTTGGAGCCAGCAGAGTAAAGTTGTGACCTTGAAGACCCAGCAGTTAGAAAAACATTCCATTTGTATCAGCCTTAGTTGGAAGGCTCTGTGACTAGTTAAAAGAAAGCTTACTAAAGGAAAAAAAAAAAAAAAATCAGTAAAAGAAAAACTAGCTTCATCCCGGCTCAAACCAGGACAGAGGAGTATTATGTTAGCTCATTGCCTCTGTTGAATACCTTCCAACAAAACCAACATCATGATGTAGCACATCATGAGATGGCAGTGCCACCTGATCCTAACCTAATTCAATCAATTTAAAGTAAAAATCTTGCTATGCCATGTGTAGAAACTGTTATATACCTAAAAGATATTTTTTATTCAATCTAAAGCTATGCAGGCCTCATTATAAAGATAGAGAGTTTTAAATGTCTGCCATGGAAAACTGATTAAAGTTTGCTTTCAGGAAGCTGATGGCAGTAAATTAATTATGAATTCTTTTTCCTTAAGTACTGAAAATGTGTGCTCTAACACATCACCATATGAAAATAAGGTGAAAGCCAAAACTATTTCATAGCATAGTGGAATAAAATTGCAGGTTTCAGGCATGTGAGAGTTATTTTTCTTCTTCCCCCTGCCCTCCCCTGGTATCTCCAACAGTAGGAAAACATGTGATGTTGTCCAGCCTGGCAGGCAGCAGTGGGAAGCTGGGCACTTTGCCCTGAGATCCAACTAGTGCTTCCAAGGGTACCACTCAAAATTGTCATCCTAAAGGAAAATAAAATAGCCCTGAGCCACAGTCAGGTGTGCTCAGTGTGTATAAACCAGGCTGCACTGCACTGGAAACATACAGCTTTTTTACACTGCTAAAGAATGATAGCATCAAGTAAATGATTCAGGGGTTTTGCAAGTATTTCTTCAAACTCTTGTCTTACATCTTCAGAGTGTGTTTTTTTGGAGAGCACAGCTGAATGGCAGGTGACTCATAAATGCCTATTTTAAAGATGGACTCTAGTTACTGTGTCATATACAAACCAGACAATGTCTGAATCTGCTGGTGAAAGTCAGTGACACAATCTGGCAGGGAAGAAGCTGTCAGTGCCACTGACGGAAAAGCTCTAGATACTGAAATGGAGGCACATTTCTTTGTGATTTCAACTTCAGAGTCATTCAGCTGAGAAGAGCCCACTCTTCTCAGAGCTCAGATCCCCAGCTCCCTCTTCACTTACTTACCTACAACCCACACACACAGTTGCAGAGTCATTAGATCATGTAACCTGACCTCTTCAGCTCTTGGAATCATATGTACTTATTTAAAGCAGTGTTTGACTCAAAACAAATCTCCTGTTATGATATTTGAGTAGCTGGAAGACTTTTTGTTTACCCACTTATGCCAGAGTGCCTTATCTTTCTTTGAAGAAACTGCCTCTTCTGAAGAGACTTCTTTCTCTAGAGGTTTTTGTTTTTGTTGGTTTTTTGGGGTTTTTTTTTGCCAGAGCTAGACTGACATATGCACAAGTTCTTTTGGAGCTCGCAAGACAGAACAGCCCCTAGGGGTCTGAGCAAGGGCCCAATGGTGCCACTGAGGATTAGATAATTCTACATACATATTCCCTGGTCTATATTGTGCAAATGGCCAGGTTTTCGAGATGAGTAAGGCATCTGTTCAGCACAGCTGCCATGGTGCTTAATTAGACGAGAGTTTATTTGTATAAAGAGTATATGAGAGTGGTCAACAGCATTCCCACATCTGAAAGAGAATTTCTGTGGGTAAAAGAGGCGTCTTTGAGGACCCTAAAGTAAGGAACAGCGTGGTGACAACAGAGGTTCCTAGCAAGGCTTGTTGCAGCTCAGAAGGACACAGCAACGTGTATGCAGGTTGTGCTTTGGTGCAAGTGGACTTGGGGAAGGAAGTGGATGGAGCAGTTATGCTATATATAGCAGGTATACTATGCTATATGACAGCAGTGAGCCAATACCCCAAGCTGGCCTTTCAAAAGTAGTACCAATATAGTTGCTTGTGATTGACCAGAGAGATAATATCAGACTGCAAATATCTTCAGCCTTTTATGAAATTATGGTGCACTGACACCTGTCTGAACAGCTGCAGGCCTGATACCAATGCCTTTAGCCAGGCAGGAGCAGCTAAAGGCTCTGAATAGGCCCCAAAGTGTGAAGCAGACAGTTTCCTTCCTGCAGTGACTCCTGGCTATTGCTCAAGTCCTCCTTCCTCTCCAAACCAAGAAAAAGGACCATGAAGATGATTAAAGGGTTGGAGCACCTCTGCTATGAAGTCAGGCTGAGAGAGTTGGAGCTGTTCAGCCTGAGGATGAAAAGGCTCCAGGGAGACCTTACAACCCCTTCCAGTACCTAAAGGGGCTACAGGAAAGCTAAGGAGGGGCTTTTCATCAGAGATGATAGTGGTAGGACAAGGCTAATGGTTTTAAACTGAAAGAGGGAGCATTTAGGTTAGATATTAGGATGAAATACCTCACCATGAGGGTAGCAAGGTGCTGGAATATGTTGCTCAGGGAGGTTGTGCATTCCCCCTCCCTGAAGGTGTTCAAGGCCAGGTTGGATCAGACTTTGTGTAACCTGGTTTAGAGTGAGATGTTCCTACTCACAGCAGGAACCTGAGGATCTTTAAGGTCCCTTCTAACTTTAACCATTCTTTAACCATCATGATTCTATGATAAAAACAAATCTAATCACATCAAATCCACCTGCAAGGATCTCTCTGGCCCTTTTAGTTTTTGCACAGACTTTGGCAGCACTTCTTCCTCAGATCTCAGCTTCTGTTCCTCCTTCCTCTCTCCTACGCACACCTGGTTTCCTTGTTCTTAAACAAAGGTCTATCTGAGGTACATCCACAGATCTAAATGCATATAAATAGAAGGGTGAGAGTAATCTTCAGCACTTAGATGAATAAGGATTTTGTAGTTAATCATTATATCACTATTTCCTACAGCAACCATATCCTAACACAGCTACTGACTGGCACAATCTGACCTTCAGTCTACATGAAGCAGCATTAAAATGCCCTTTTTGGAAATAAAACACTATGACCTAGTAACCTTGCAGTTGGTGATTTTTGAGTTTTATTGACAAATTCTTGTTTAACATGAGTGTGAAAGGTGAATCAGACTTCACACATTTAATATGTGCTTATAGGTGTGCTATGCTCTGTTAGAAAGTTATTGGTGTCTTGTGTTGAACACCTCTGTTTACACACACTGCTGCTTTTATCTTTGTTTCTTGTAGATTCTGACTTTCTTTTTTCAGGGGCAAAGCAACCTTTCTTAGCACATAATGATAGTAGACTTTAATTTACATTGCTCTGCTGACTCGGAATTCTATTTTTTAAAAAAAACACAACTGAACTAAAAAGTCATGTAACAATACAAAAAAAAAAAAAATTGGAAAGGGTTTGGCATTTAACAAATGATTAATTGGATTATGTTAAAAATTGCTTTTTTTTTCTGGAGACATCAGTTTCCACTGTGACCACATAAAATGTGTCTGATGTGCTAGAGGAGCATGGCAGAGAGGAAGCTGACTCTCTTGGGAGAATCTTCTGCTACTCTGAAAAGTGAGAATGTTACATACTGTGAACTTGCTCCAGAGACAATCATCAGGATAACCTGATAGCAAAAATACACCTGTTTTCACTGAAGAGTTCCTCCTGTTTTAAACCCGAAAATAGTGGTATTTATTGATGAGCACTAAGTAGCTATAATACAGGTAAAATCACCATCTTTAAAAGCCTAAAATATAAAATAAAAATGTAGCTTCAACTTGGAAGTCTTCAGCAGAGCAATCACCATTATCTCATGTTGAGAAAATTTCTCCTCTGTATGTCAACATGTGATCTAGCTTTAAAGCAAGTTGGGTGAGCTAACAGAAAGAACCCAGAGTCTAAGAAGGGATTTTCCACTAAAATGTCAGGAAATGTCTCTTTTGTCCTATAAGGCTCTTCTCCACTCAATATTTCCGTGGGAGTGACAGCTGACTGAAGAGTTTACATGACTTTACCCATGCCTTCTGTCTATGACCAGAAGCATTCTGGGCAGAAGAAGGTTATTATCCCATTGCAGATTTGATTACCATTTCCAGCAGCTTTTCATGGCCCTCCAACTCCTTGGGATCGCTGGATCCTGCAGCAGCGTTTTGTGCAAAGTCACTGCTGGGCCACTGCAAATCCTGGACCTGGATTAAGGCAGTCTTCACCCAGCAGGCAGTTTGTGACCTCTGCCAGGCTGCTTTTATGGTTGCAAGCACGTCTCCTGCCTGACAACCAGGACCTCCACTGCTCAGCTCTTCAGTGAGACCTTGGTCTGCTTCCTCAAGCCTTGCCAGTCAGGCTTAGTTTAAGCTGAGACACTGCAAAGGAGATTTGACCCACCAGTGAAGCGGGTCTTTTACAACACAGCTCTTTCTCCCAGAGACACTGTTCAGAGAGAAAACCTTGACTAAAACTACAAGATAAAGCATGGACATAGAGAGTGGATGTGAACACAGCAAGTCCCTTGGCTGGTCACAGCATTGCTCCCTGGGACAAACCACTGCATAGCAGACACGTGGCTAGAAAGAGCTGCAGTTTTTCCCCACCATTTTGAGTTTTGCTTTTGCTGTTTTTAATGCTTCATGCTTAGTGATCACTGCCTTTGCTGTATAAATCAGCTGGACTATTTCTGCTAATTGCTTGCTGCAGGCATACTGAGGCAGGATGCTGAGATCTGGGACCACAGCTCCAGCAGAGCCAGACATCGTCAGAGCTGTCTGCGGCTGTGGGATGGGCCAAGCTGTCTCCCTTGGGGAAAAAAAGGATTACAAAAGGAGTCACATCTTTAAATGAAAAGTGATGGGAAAGACTAGGAGGGAGAAACCCATAACTTTTACACAGAACATAAAACTTCCCCTCCCTTCCTCCTCTGCCAGCACACTTTTGGGTAGCAGCATCGGCAGTGCCTCTTCCGTTAGCTGTCCCTCCCACCAACTTTGGCACACAAAGGGCGAGAGCACATGTTCGTCTCCCAAAACCCTTCAGAAACTAGGTCAACATCCTTTCCATTGTCATAAGGCAGCACTGGGACTCATGCCCTATGTGTGCCTGCTGAGAAATATTTCAGCGTTGTCTGTAACAGAGGTTAAAAGGGGACAACACCAGGTGCAGTAATGAAAAGAGCTTTTGTGCTCCAGCTATTTGGCCAGTTGACACCATGAGACCGCAGCTGGAAAACCCACATGGCTGCCTGGTGAGGGCAGAAGCATTGTCTGTCTGAGCTGAGCACCTTCTCACCCTGCCTGCTGGCTGGACAGAGAGAGATGGATAGGTTGTTATATTTTAGATGTTGGCCATGCAAGGAGAGAAACAGCCTGTTCTCCCATACAGGAAGGGGTAGGCTCCTGATATTTTAGGAGGTCAGCTGAGCATTTGCAGCCAGCTCTGTGCTCTGTCTCTCAAGGCTTTAAACCTCCAGTTAATGTAAATACCAACCCAAAGTCTCCAAAACTGGTGGTCACCCTCTTTGAGGCAGATGGAAGGATGGGGAGGACTAAGATATCCACAGCCTCTTCCTGGTGCACAGTAGGGCTCATCTGTTCCTGCCCTCTTCACACACCTCAGACACTGTACTGTCTATGTAGAAGGACCACAGGTCAGGAATGGGCTGCTTCTCCTACACGATGAGTGAAAGAAATATATTTTGTATTCCTGCTATTTCACTAGTGGGTCTGGCAGCCTTTAAAATTCAGATTTGCAGGCTTACTTCTATCATCAATGTTTTGGAAAATGTGAACTTTTTTTTTAGCATTTTTATGGGTAAATCTTGGGGCTAAGGTTTTAAGAGAAACCCTAGAAAGTGTGTGAATAGCAACAACATGTGTGAATGAGCAGTGGGATGCACCGTTCTTGCAGACTGTAACCTCATGGACCACGTCTGCCATGTGGTACAGCAAAGGTAGCAAAGGCTCATTTGTAGCATGCTAAAGGGCATTTCCTATGAGCTGTAGAGTTTCTTTGTTTAACTGTCTTGGCAAAGCCCCTTCCCATGGCATGTCAAGATATTTTCTCCACTGGAAAGAATGCTTCAGGCTACAAAGGAAGGGAGGAAAGGTGTTTCCTATCTCCCCACTGGAACTAGCTGTGCCTCACTCCTATCCCTGGAGATAGAATGGGGACAAGAAGATACGAAACGTCTGCTAACAGAGACAACACAATCTGCATCGTGGGCCCACATTAAAGATGTGTATTTCCCCCTTTCTGCAGCTGCTGTGGCTGCAAAGCTCTCTCTGCCAGCCAGCCCCCTGCCCAGGCCGGCCAAGGCTGGGGTTCCTTTCCGCCCCG
>NW_009954567.1:2275270-2289007 GCF_000747805.2 Chaetura pelagica | reverse complement strand
GCTGTGGCTGCACAGCCCTCTCTGCCAGCCAGCCCCCTGCCCAGGCCGCCAAAGGCTGTGGTTCTTTGCAGCACAGTAGCACCTCCTGCTTCTGGTTGGGTTGCAGCACTTGAACAGGCAAGCCTGTTTGGGTGGGTCCTGTGAGCCCAATTGGAAGTGTGGCCAAATACACAATCAACCTTGCCTGTCTGAAAAAATTCTGACGTTTGAGTAAGCCTCTAGGCTTGCTGATGCTGAGGCTTTTCTGGCTATAGAACTATAATATCCTGTCTTAAAGCTGGTATGAAATTATGAGAGTCTCTGGCACTAATTCTGCAGGGAGTTTCTAGCCCTTGGTGCTGACAACATGGGAGGTGACAGGGGTTGATGGAGCACCGTAGTGCTGAGCTGGAATGGGGAGCCAGAGACCAGCCTGCCCGTGTGGGACGGTGGGAGAGCACCTTGATTTCTTTACAAATAGAGAGTTGACACCATGAAGTATGCCTGCTTCTTGCTTTTTCTCCCTTCACATAAGCAGCAACACAACACATTAAATGCACATTTCAGATGCACTTGGAGTACGTACAGAAAAACCCTACACAGCAGACAATGGAAGGGATGGAGCCAATACACTATAAAGCTTTCAGGCGCCCATCTCACTGTGTTCCTGCAGTCAGACTCATGGGTTTGGAAATCAGAATGACAGTATTAAAATCTAAAACTGAAGACAGAGTTGAAAAGCGTCAGCAGCTGCCGTCAAAAAGTGCGCTGCGGGCGAGGCAGGATGGGGCCGCGTGGGAAAACGGGAAAGGGCTGCAGCGGAGCAGAAATCTTTCCCACGCTTGGAGCCCATCAGGTAAAAGGTAGCAGATACGGAGATCTTGCCAGTGATTCAGCAGACTGCACCGAGCTTAAACAAAAAGGCCTTGTCGCCACATCGTGGCCAAGAGACGCCACTGGTTTCTGGCGTGGAGGAAACTGCCCCTTCTGATGGAGAAGGAACAAAGAGAAAGAGCTGTGCGCAGACTTCAAGGCAAGCTGCGAGGAACTACAGCTGAAAACACGAGCGCAGTGCAGAAGGGGCACAGCAGCCCCGAGGGGCGGCGGGGGGCGAAGGGGCTGTGCCCCCCGGGGCTCCCTCTGCTGCCTCCGGTCCCGCTGCGCCCCGAGCGGGAAACAGCGGGGAAGGGCAGGTCCAAAGCGTGGAATCAGAGAGTAACTGGGTGGGCAGGGACTTTAAAGATGATCTGGTTCCACTCCCCGCCGTGGGCAGGGACACCCCGCACTAGACCAGGTTGCTGAGAGCCCCATCCAGCCTGGCTTTGGACACTGAAGTTGCTATTCGTCCCTTCCAGCTGTGGAGCTGAGCTGTTCCTGGGATAAAGTGGTGCACATGGCTGTGGGGTAGGGCAGAGGAAAGTGTTAAAAGTGAGCAGTGTGTGGTGCAAGCTCGCTGAACCCGCACTTCAGCTCTTGCTCTGGTCAGAAGAGCACCTCTTAGGTGTTGCTGCCTCCTGTACTGAGTGCGGGGCTGTGCTGCGTCCTTGCTTGCCTTGTGGGTCATCACAGTGAATGATGGATCAATGCTGCAGCTGGAAAATGCATCCTGGCTTGATGCTCTGGCCTGGCACTCAATTACAGAGCTCAAAGTGATAGAACAGTGAATTTCACACTGTGAGGCAGCTACATCTATCAACGAGGCTGAGCAGCAGGCCCATGTTAAGGGAACAGGTTAAAAATGGAAACTTCTTCCCATGAATGCTGAATTGACAAAACTGGTGCCAAAGCAAAATCCTCTGGAGAAAAAAAAAAAAAAAAAAAAAAAAAAAAAAAAAAAAAAAAAGCTGTTTGAAGAAAAGGATTTCTTCACTGAACAAAAGAAATTCACATTTTTTTACTCCCCAGAGCTAGAGCTAGCCTTTGGAAAGGATGACAGTATTTTGACTTGTTTTGTCTTAATTTTTTAAGTCAAACTAAAAACAGTTGTGTCTTAATCAAAGTATTTTAGATATATTTGCTGGACAAAATGTGGCAGCCCTTCCAGCCCCTGTGAAAGTCTCATTGTGACACACAGCTTCAGAGCCACTAGCAGCTTGCACAGGTGTCCTCAGCAGCTCTGTGAGGAGACCCACTCTTGCATCCCATCAACAGATGCTCTGCCAGCTCTTACATCTCTCTTCTCCTCTTCCTATTCCCCAGGTTGCTTCATTTCCCCCCTTTATCATGTATTCCCTGAAGTCCATGTTCTCCTATCCTGGCATTTACCAGCTCTTCCCACAGCTCTACATGTCCCTGTCATCTCTCCTGCTGTGGACTCTGCTGATGCCCAGCTTCAGCTGCATGACCTACAGCTGCAGCTATTTATCCTGCCTCTTAACTGTACCCAGGGCCAGCTCTGGTGCCCACCTTTCCCCATGCATGCCCCAGTCTCTGCCCCTCTTCCCTTATTTCTCCCAGTATGGATCCCTATATTGTTTCTAAACATCCCAGCTTTGATGGTTGAAGTAATTGTTTGGATAGGGTCAGTTTCTGGGTCAGCCCCTTTCTAAATGGCTTCTAATCAGGTAGGCAATGAATAGGAGGTGGGTGAATGCTCTGGTGATCACAATACAAAAGTAAAAAATAGCAACCATCCCTTTGACAAGCAGATCACCTCAGCTTGAAGGAAAAGGCAGTCTGCCAGCATAACTGCCTTCTTTTAAGTAATTTACTACAAAAAAGGTCAATTTTCCCCTCTTGTGTGCCTGTGTCTCCCCTTGCTGCCTGGCAGGTGACAGGGACAAGGACAAGGCAGCACAGAGAGGCTGTGATGCACAGGGATGCATTTACAGCATGCACACATTAGAGGGCTATCTAATGCAATTATAAACTACACAGCAGAAAGGCACCTGTCTCCTTCCCCAGGGGTCTGTAGAAAAAAAGGGGACTGTGAGGCAGCTGGGAGAGATTAGAGCCTGTAGTACCTGTATAGGGTGTTGGGTAACACAAGGGCTGGTTCTTGCTAAAAAACTAGAAGTGACACTCAGTTTAAAGACATTTCAGTGCAAGAAAAGTACAGGGGCAGAAGGAAAAAAGCAAGATTTCAGATGAGCCCATCAGTACAGGGCATTTCAATGTCATGCTCAAATAACCCGACTAATTTGAGAACCAGCCATGCTGACCACAGCAGCATGGGGCTGCAGCAGCAAGTCCTAGTAAGCAACCTGTGTGACCTCTGTACCCAGGCATGCATAGCCAAGTGTGCAAGACCCATGGTAAACTGCACACATCAGGGGTCTGACTTGCCAGAAGCCCTTGGACCTCTAAAATGAACATAGGGTCTAGGTTATTCCTGATTTATGAACTTTACTCTTATTCCTGAGGAGTGTTACTGTTACACCAAGAACTTCTGCAGCTCTTCTCCCTATATTTAGCACTACGAGATGTGATTCCCCACTTGTTGGGATGGAGCAGGACATTCCAACCAAACGCAGTGCTCAGAAACCTCATGGCTGGATTGTGAAGGATGGCTGAAGGCAGACAATCAGGAAAGAGGCTGCCCACAAGATCTTACTTTCCGTTGCTCATACTTGGAAATGGCTTTGCACAGTAACTGTAGTTTTCAAAACCATCCAGGCCCAGCTGCTTTTTTCTGCTGTGTTCTGTCTCTCATCATGTGCATATGCTGTGGCTTATTATTTGCGTGCAGCATTTATCTGCACCTTTCCTGGCTTTTCTAGTTATGTGACCTTATGGTAAAAAAATAAGACTCACTTTCCAGAATCCCAGCAATAAAAGGTCATAGTTTCTTTTTTTAATTATAGGTGGTGAATGGGAGAGAAAGCACTTGTTGGCCTAGCACTGAGATGCCAAGGCCACTGACCCAAGCTCATGAGGTTAGCTCATCAATGAAGTCAATGCAGGGGAAAAGTCTGTTGCCAGCACATCTTCAAAATGTAGTTCTGTGATTTCACTTTGGTAGCAATTGCCAGCTACCATTAACATGGACTTAAAGATTTTGCATTATGGGGCTGTGCAGGCATAGATTACCTCTAGAGGAGCTCAGTTGTGCAAGAGAAGGCTTAGCAGCTCAGTGAGTTGTCTTTCTGGCTCTCTCTGAAATGTAATACTGAAGTCATTATTTGCTAATGTGATAGTAAAAAATTGTTAGTCATATTTCAGGAATCTCTATTGTTATATTTCAGGACAGTAATTAATGGAATAAAAATGGAAGTCACATACAGATGGGAAATTAAGCCATTCCCAAACTGAAATTCTTATGCCAGGGCTGGGTGTTTATGTCCCTTATACCATGGTATGGAAAGCACCCATGTAATAACAGCAGATAGCAGCCAGCCTATTTGTCAGAAGCAGAGGAATCATGAAATGGAAGACTGTGTCAGAAAACCCATGCATGTCCTGGATTAAGTCACCTCCTGTAGGCTTGAAATGGCCACCAAGTACTTCTGTCCTGATAGCTGGTCCCCATTGCCTGTGAGGTTAAAGGAGGCTGTTTATCCCACTTGTCAGTAATGCTAGGGCAGATGTTTCTATCCTGCATAGATGCAAAGCACATTTGTTGCATGTTGACTTTAGTCAGAAAGTAAAACGTTAGTGTTCTGTTTACCAGATGGCATGTGGATGGTTATTTGCCATCATGCCAGGAAGACATTAGAAAACTCACCTTCCTATTGTCAGTGCTGAAGGGAGAACCTGCCATTTGAAACAGGCTTTATTTTCTCCATGATTTCTGATGTTGTTTCCCAACAGAAATAAAAGACATGGCCCAGAGGCAAGTTCCACGTGAGACACCCACCAGATGCTGCCTGAGTTGATGACTGCCTCGCTGCTGCAGGGCAAGGCTGGCTGGGTGGTGTGTGGAGTAGCACAAGCTGAACCCATCGTGTTGCTGACCTGCAAAGGATCTGGTAGTATTGGGGTCAGGAGCTAAGCTTTTTGCTGCTTTGTTGAGTTTTAAATGTAACAGTAAAATTGAAGACATGCTATGCCAGCTTTTCTTCTGGGTAGATCTTCTTGAAAGAAAAACAGGGCACAGTTGTAAAAAAAATGTCTGCCTGGTGTTATATTCCTAATACCTTATTTAAACTTTAAAACTTTAAGAGGTTGATAGGAAGCAGACATCCTATGTGGCATCCCCAGATGCTATACAGTTATTCATACACTTACTTTCCAGCCACAGGCATTGGTTTGAAACAAGTGTGTACACACTTTCTGGAGCTCAGGAAACCCAGCATAGGACACAGAGCTGTGAGCACGATTGTGTCTATGCCTGGCAGACTTGTATTTGGTTAGCTGCACTGCATCAATAGGGATGATAATTTGCCTGCCCAAGGTCACTCTTTCATCTGCTTAGATGTGAGGAAATGATAGTATCTCTTTAGGAGAGCATGTTCCTGCTTAGGGGAGGCCCTAGATACCCTCCCCTGGGGCAAATGTTAGGAATTGAGGGGTGTAATACTAGTTTCTGACTCACTGAGAAGATAGGTTTTATCTTTCTAACAATAGGGATTTTGGGTGGGCTTTGGGTCTTCCACATTTTTTTTCAGTGCTTGGAATTTTCCCACTGAGAATCAGACCTACTGAAGTGGGTTGCGCTCTTGGACTTGGTCACTCACTGAGGTGAAATGTCTCCTCATCCTGCCACTCTTCTCAAACACTGGTGAAGCACTAGGAACAGACCCTAGGTAGACCCTCTGGCTGGGACATCACAGAGGACAGGACTTCACACCATCTTACCATCATCTGTGCCTGATGTTCACCTTGGCTTAAAGAACATCTTTTCCTGATGTCAACCAGATAAACTGTAAATCTTCTGGTTTATAGTTTAATTCTTCAGGATCTTGCTTGGCTGTGAAAAGCCACACAGGTATAGCAGGCATTTCATAAGCTTTTTGAAGGCGTCTTTTTTTTTCGACTTTGCAGCTTAAGAGGGCACTGAGCTGCACAGATACATGCTCAGACAAAACTTGCTTAGCCAAACTGAATCTTAAAAAAACAAGCACTTGGTTTTGAGTGAGAGCTAGGTGTTAGTCATGCCATAATTACTCTGCAGATGAGATGTAAATATACTAGAAAAACTGGGGGACTTTGATTGAAGCACAGTGGAACAATGAGAGGGAACATGTGCTGATCAAATTTGCAGGAGGACTCATGTAATCAGGAGCTGGGGGCCACAGAGGACCTGTTCAACAGATCAGTTGAAGGGCAGGACTTACGTGGAAGGAAGATAAACTCAGGACTCACAGTAGGATTCAAACTGGCACAAGGCAGTGTGTGTGTCTAGAAAAAAGCAGTATCTGGACTGCAATAGATCATAATTTGTGTGAAATACCACTCACCAAAATTGAGATGGCTCATTTGGGCTAAGATTACATAGCCAACTAATAACAGCATCCAACAGGCACAGATACTGTTTAACAGTTTCTGAAGGGAAAAGTTAAAAGAAAAAACTTTGCCCATTTTAAGGGGTCATCGTATGGGCTGAGACAACACTATGCTTTTGGTAGGTAAAGTCTAATCTTTCTCCTGCAGACTCCTAGGGCAAAGCCTCCAGTGAGTTCTGTGGGATTCGGGCAGAACTGCAATTCATCAGTGCTACTGCAAGTATAGTAGTAACATTAATTATTGCAGATGTGGCATCATCTATTACTTTGTCAAAATTGAAGTAATTCTCTCCCAGTTTTAGTAAGTGAGAGGAAATAAACAGAGGGAGAAGGAGAGTAAGACCATGTCACCACAACTGAGATATTAATGAATATAGTCTCTTGAATATTTATTGTAATTGCAAAAGGAAAAAAGAAACAAACTTGCAACAAATATTAAACAAACAAAATCCACTTGGTATACAGAAGTCAAATAAAACAGGATCTCCAAAGGAATACACATGGTCTTTATGTCAACTTAGAATTAAACCCTGCACATGGCTAGATGTATACTTCACATTCAGACAAGAGCTCCTGTGCCTGTATGCAGAAGATTCACAAAAATTGTCACCCAGCAGGATTTTAAACTAGTATGTTTTTTAAAACCACAGTAACTACATTGCAGTCAGAGTTGGGGGAGGAGGGGCAGATTGAGTCTCACTCCCTCACAACTACATCTTAAACAAATATTTCAACTCTTCTTCAATAACAATTTAGGAAGCAAGTTAGCTTGAGGAAGTCAGAACAGCTACATTATCTTTGTGTATATAATCCCACATCTATGAGGAATAACAAAAGTGCTGGGCAAAATTATCTGCCAGCCCTTGAATAGTCAGGTCACTTAGCAATAAAAGCTTCAGTACAGCATCCTCAGTCCTGTAGCAGTCTATATATCTGCATTTAAGTCGTGCTTCATATTATGACACTTACTTCGCTGCTCAGCTACAAAGATACTAAGAATTTCCTTCTTTAATAAGCAATCCCAATTTTCTCTCCAGGTACATTTTAATTTCACTCTTGCAGAGGTTTTCATGTCAGAAAGTACAAAGAACAGCCAGAATTTGAAGGGCTGCTCAGGTCATTGAAGGTACTGTCCTGTGCTACTTAATGCAATCTGGCTACTTTGCTCTCTCAGACAAGCTATTTGATGGCCTAGGAAAGGAAAACCATGATACTGGTTTCCAGTAGGCCTTAAAGTTTGTTGTGTTGTTTTTTGGTTTTGTTTATTTTGTTTTGTTTTCTGATTGAGCTGATCAATCAATTGAAACAAAACAAAACAAAATCAGCCTTGTACATTGTCACAAAAATGCATCAGATCAAACTAAAATACTGTGCATGTACCTGATAATGTGATACTAATGAAAATAATTTATGAAAATTGTTCAGCAAAACCAGTTACTCCCTTTGCCCCAGACTTTAGTGGCCCATCTCTATTTAGCAAATTCCCAAGGTAGATGGGACACATTTCTTTAAAACCAGAGATGCAGCAAGAACTAACAGAATTATCTACTTTGCAGTCTGTGGACAGAGCTGGGAACCCATGGCAGATCAGTGATTGAGGGTTTAAAGTTCCAAATGTACCCAAAGCTTTTGCTCAGTAGTGATGGTCTTGCTTACTGATGGAGTGCTTAGAGAACTGTTAGAAATATGCAAGGTTAACAGTAAATTACAAAGAAATTATTAGATGTCTCCTTTTAATGTCATTATTAGATTCTGGGCTGCATTTTTCCCCATGTATAGCTTTACTGCTAACAGTGGAGTTGTTCAAAATGAAGGGCTGTGTGACAGCTGAGTGAAGAGTCTGTGTCAGTGCATTTAAGGATGTGTCCTGCATCATTAGGATCTAGAAAAGTTATGAAACTTAATTGCTAGAAATTACTAATTAAGGTCACCATCCACTGTGCTAGACCGTTTTGACTGTGACCTTCAAGCTGTTCCCCAATACGTTAGCTCAGGACACCAACTGAAGTTTGCTGAGTCAGCTGCAATAGTTTTGGGTACTTCTATTTAATATTTCAGGTAAGAGTTATGAGTTAGCTGTATCAGCTTAAAAAAAAAAGTCCACATGACAGCGTGCAGTACAGGCAGACAGAGAATGTAACTGGTTCTTTAAGAATAAATAACTCACCATAACTGCTGAGCTCTAAGAGGTTCTTTTAATGCTTCTAGAGAACATGCTTTAAAAATATAGGCAGATAGTTTAGAAATCATTATAAGCATCTTCTGACTGAAAGTGCTGTCCTACTAGTGTTGGTGTAACATGATAATTTTCAAAAAAGACACTCACAACTCTAAAAGTAAAATTGACATGCACTTGCAGAAAAACAAACAAGTATCTTTTACCATTGTTTCGTATGTGAAAAATAGTTTAAATTACTTAAGAATAGAGTGTTCTTACACTACACTGATAAAGAGTGTACTATATAAATTTTACTACAAGACACATATCTACTGGAAATCTTAAGTCACACAGGCATCATCAACAGCTTATCACACATACATGACACCTCTCTCTTTCACACAAATTTATATACACTGAGTAAATAATTAAATATTGCACTTATTGGCCCATGGTTCCTCAGTTTTGAGGTATTAAAAAATAGAAAACATATATATATATATAACATATTTTCATGCAACATTTAAGACATTTGTATTCCACAAACACTAATACATAGGTTACACATTCTGACAGTCCAACTGAGCCACAACACATGACATTACTGACAAAATATTAAACAGGAGTTACAATACAAACATTTAATTTAACACTAGTTGCAGGTACATGTCAGAATTACTCAAAGAAATTTATCGCCAGAAGTGGTAAGCAATCTCTAGCTTTCATTTCTTTATGTTATGCATGATCCTGAAGTTAGTGGTAGATTGGGACTTTTGTTTCCCTCCAGATGGAATACCAGGTACCTTATTCTATACATGACAAGCCATCTGCATCTGCTGGAACCATGGATAATAAACCTATGGTCTGCAAATGTAACCCAGATGATTTCTGGTGTTAATGAGAGTTAATGGATAAATTCCATTGTGGTGTTTACAGAAGGCTGCACTGAACATAAAAAAGTAAGAGTGGGAATTGAATGAGTGTCAAAGATGTGCTGTTCTGTACGTGTGGGTACTATACATGTGTAGTTACGATTTCCACTTCAGTGAACATTCATTGATAAACAAAGTGGGGAAAAAAGAAAAACAAAAGGAAAAGAAAAGCTTAAATTGCAAAGGTGAACTACATTTACCCCTTGATAAAGAGAACTGGTAGAAAAAAATCAAAAAATTGCAAAGAGTTGCTGCTTTTCAGGAGACAACAAATGATGAACTTCAGGGAATTTGGAGTCAGATAGTACTGAAGAGACTATATGTATAGATTAAGTGGTGTGAATCAACACAGCACTCCGTTGGCGTAAGTGAAGACATGTTGCTTTATACCCCTTGAGGGTTTGTCTATAAGTATATATATATTAATGGTCTCACATCACTAAATCTGTCATCCTAAAGGAGAACTAAGCTCATATACTGTTTGTCTGTCTAGATGAAACACGTCAAGGAGGAATCTGTCCGTCAGCAGAACAGTAATTTAGTTGATCCCCTTAAAAATGCAAGTAATAAAACTTGCCTCTGACAAGTATAGAAAAGAGTATTTGGGGGTGGTGGGGAATTTGGGAAGGGGGCTTCTTTTGGGATGCAAGTGCAGCATAATTGGTCTGCTAGTAAACAAACAAAGGCATCATGATCAGATAAAGAATTTGTACTCCCATTTTTTTCCTAAAAAAAATGACAGTTACACTCAAACGATCCCCAAAGTTAGGCTCAAATTCCAGCAGATTTTATGCACCCTGAAATAGTACTTAATTCCTAAAATAACAAAGGTGCAGGTGGTACAGCTAAATATACAGCTGGGCAGACTGGGAAGAAAAGTTAATCTTCCAGACTCTGGAAAGGCCACATAGATGTAGTTGTTCAGGTAGTTTCTCTAGGCATTACATTAAGTATCAGCACAAAGGAACAAACAGTTCCAGGTAACAGTCACGTACATAGCTGTTTGGAGTGAAAGAGTATTTTTTTGACAGAAACTCAGGCTTGCTCATACATTTTTCAAACACCAAACAAACAGGTCTAAAAAAACAAACCAACAACAAAAATATACCATATTAAGTTAGTTGTACCAAAATTCTTGTGAACACGAACTCACATCAGAATCAAAAACTTGCATCTGAAGGTTCCACCCAGCAGGGCTTGCTATCTGTTTGGCAAGTTGGTGTCAGGAGACACTGCAGGAACCAGTGCCATTCTGTGGTCTTGTGTGCTTCAAAGGCATTTTCTGAGCACTGGTTTGATCATGCAGCCAGCAAGACCCTGTAAGAGCATTATAAGGCTGGTGCATTATGCATGCACAGGATTAGCCTGCTGCTAAAAGCCTTAGTCTACTTCGTAACTTGGAAAATGGATTGTGTGGTATTAGTTCAGCTGGCACTATGGAGCTCAGGACCCTCTGCCCAAAGGCATTTAATCTCTCAGAAATTTAATGTATTCTGTATGTGAACTGCTGTACCCCACCAAGTGGCCTAAATGGCATTTGAAGGGGTTATCTATGGCTGGAACAGCAAGGCTCCATGACATTCAGTCTTATTTCTGTGGCTGGAGTGACAAGAAATCAGTGCAAAATATGTGAGCACTTTTTCACCAAGAATTGTGATGAAGCTGAAAAGAATTTTGGATCTCTTATCCCAGGTTTCAATTTAATGATTCAGCCCTTTTCCATCACAAAAATAGAACTTTTTTTAGCCAGGTGCTTTCTCATGATAGAACTGTACTACACCAGTGCATAGATCTAACCAAATCCTGCTTGTCTCGTTCAGCAAATCTTAATCCTTGCCTATTGGACTTGTGTGAAGAACGAGACATTGATTCTTTAAATTTTGGCCCTTTATCAGATTGGGATGAGCTTTCTAAAAATGTTCTGCCTAAATCTACTTGCATTTAAGAAAACTGTAGTACTATCACATAAATTAAAAGGAGCCAAACTAGACTGAAGTAATTGAGTTAGGTTGACACAGGTTGCTTTTAGATATCTTACCCTATGAACAGGCCAAATCAAAATTTCAAACAGAATGAAAATCCCAATCCTGGTAATTTCCCCAGATTTCAAACTAAATTTTTAGTCTATTTGGGGAGAGGATAACAAATTACTTCCCAAATGCCTTTCTGTCTTTTGTGTTTCTCTACAATAGTCAGCTCTCAGCTGAGTGAAGTACTGAGATCATGATGCTCCTGATCTAAATCTGAGCACATTTTATAGCAGAAAACTCAATATTGCTGTAAAGCATGTCACTGCAAAAGTCCACCTGTGATGGAAAATCAAAGCCTTCTTTTCCAACATTAGGTAACCCTGATTGTTAAGAAAAGGCCTACTTGAACTTCCACGTGTTTTCACTTTTAAGGGAAGGGATAATAGGATAAACTGGATTTGATGGAACATCACCAGGTCATCCATCCCAACCTTTTGCACAAAACAGTGTCAACTGAGGGGTGCAAGCAGTCTGTTTTAGGCTTTAGCCAGTCCGGGCTTGAAAACCTCCAAAGATTTGATGTGAACACTTTAAAAATAATCTAATTCTGAACTCTGTGACATTAAGTGTAAACTTAAAAGCTTTTCCTTATGACACATGGCTGGCAGGCTAATGAATAATGCTACTCTGGAAGCTGCTTCCCCCATCCACTCTATCCCATGCTGAGGTCAGAGAAGTTGGAGACCTGGGAGGTAATTTACCTCAGAAACGTGAAGGTGAGATTCTCCCTCTTTGATTTTGTTGTTACTCTACTGCTCAGACTCTTGATGCAAAAAAACCAACAACAAACCAAACAATTAATTCATCCTGTACAAGTAAAGAACTATTTATCTACCACTCCATTTAAAAAAAAAAAAAAAAGCAAAAAAAGCACTAATAATGCATTGCCACAACTGATTAGAGTCTATGTGATCATAAAGAGATAACTCACTGCAATTCACTACAGTAGTGTACAAGCAAGGTGCGGCTGTATCAAAAGGCACCTTGGAGTCTTCCTCCTTACAACATGCATAGGACCATGAACATTTTGCAGCAAGCATCCCACAGCAAAGCTGGAAGAGTACTTGCACTTGCAGCCATGCTGTATGATCCAGGACCAGCCCAAACTCAGGTATGACTATGTCCTCCTCTCTCCATGCCTTGCCTGAAATGGCTCAGACTAACAATACAATCTAAACCTTTCCTAAAGGACCTTGAGAGCTGAGGCTGAAGGCTGTCTTAAGGCTTCCCCGCTCCTTTTTCTCCAGCAGGATTAACTGCACATAACAAGAAAAGGATGGAAAATTCTCACCAGCTCATGCAAAACTACCTCAGCTTCTTAAAACTCCTTTTTCCAAAGCAGCTGTTACCTAGATGGTGAAGAGGTATTAATGAAAGTCTCTCGGCACAGTTATCAACATGCTGCTTTAAATGGGGAGAAAAAAAGCAGCATTCCTGGAGAGAGGCAGGTTTACGGTTGAGATAGCATGTGCCTTTTTCACCTGGCTGCTCATTAGCCCCAAAGGACAGTGCTTTCTCTTCATGGAAATGAACAATTGCACTCCAGTCTCCATGTCTACTAGGAAAACAAGTGCTTAAGTAAATTAGCTAACAGGAAAAATGTGGTTTAAAACTCCAGACTGAAGAAAGAGAATTATTTATTAAAGTTAGGCAGCCAGTGTAGCACCCTGATGACATATAATTTTTATTGTGTCAAAGTGCATGTAGGTTATTGAATCAGAAAAAAGGAAAAAAAAAAAGTGACTATTTTCTCTTTTTGTGTTGCAGGACTTATATGAATTACCACATTACTGTGTTCCAACATGTTCCAGTACTTAAAGGGTGGCTACCAAGATGGAAACACCTTATTTACAAGGAGTCACATGGAAAAGACAAACGAGCAATAGGCAAAAGTTGACCCTGCAGAGATTGCGACTGGACACAAGAGGTGAATTTTTCACCATGAGGAAAATCAAACATTGGAATAGTCTCCCAGGGGAAGTGGTAGAATGTCCCACATGGGACAGTTTTAAATGTCAGCTCAACAGGTTGCTGAGCCACCTCATATAAACTATAGTATCACCTAAAAAGGTCAGACCTTGAGGTCCCTTCCAACCTGGTATTCTATGATTCTGTGAATTACCTTCAAAAAACGTAATGTGTGTAGAGAGATTTCTTTGCAGTTGTGAGCAGTTTGCAGTGCCTTTGCTTCATTTGTCTTCTGAATTTTCCCATTGCAGACTGTTTAAAAAATGTCAGCCTTGTTCTAAATTCTG
>NW_009954567.1:2269672-2275259 GCF_000747805.2 Chaetura pelagica | reverse complement strand
TCGGAAGAGTAAAACAGTTAATGCTTCTAAAATTATTACATTTAGTTAAAAAATGTCACTGTGATGCAAGTAAAGCAGTTGTACAAAGTATTTCAGGGCACAGATGTAAGAAACTGCCACCAATTACTAGAAGTGTGCTTTTAAAAACTATGAACTATTTAACACTTTATTAAAAAAAGAATTTATGTACTTTGTTTTATTATCTTCACAGCCCTTTGCTGATCTCATGAAGGTATTCAGCCTAATACTAGAAATGTTGACAATTTTTTATTACTCCTAAAATTTAAAAAAAATCTTATGGCCTTCTGATTGTCTTGTCAAAAGTAAAAATGAGGTCAAATTTCAGTTCACAGACACCAGCAGCACTTCTGCACTATGTCTGAATAAAAATACCACTGCAAGTGGGATGATGGTTGTTGTCTCAGTGACTGAATGGGAGATGAAATTCCTGTAAATTAAGTATGCGGGTTGGACAGCAACATGGCAACACTATGAACAACTGAGCATAATGGAATTGGCTCTGTCAGGGATAATATAGAACTGTGCTTAGTATCTCATGTAAGTAGGAATGAAAATAACTGTTCGGCCCTGCACTACTGGGGTAGGTACTACTAGGATGGAATGAGAAATTAAGTCCAGTTTCACAAAGGTTTTAGCTAGATATGGAGCTCCCACTGAAATGCAAACATACTAGCTATCCAAAGAGGATGAAGTACCCAGTATCTCTGAGGGATTGCACTAAATACCCACATCCAGGTGGAATCTCAGAAGGAAGTTTGGTGGCTTTGAGACCAGGAACTAGCTTCTTTCTAACTTCTGCAATTTTCAGTCAACCATGATGTGTAACATGAGTGTCAACTTGCCAATGCAAAACACTTCTGGATGTGTCCCTTATACAAATTATCTGGACAGAATGAGGGTTTTGCTCTCTGGAGAAATATTTTTTAATTGATTTTTAGTTGGAGAAAATATAAGTAGCATTAGGAAGTTTATTCTAAAACAACTTGGCAACTACCCTAAGGATTCATCTATATAATTTGAAACTGATGACACAAGAGTCAATTCTAAGCAAATGTGGTCCGAGTACATGGCACCAGCTGAAGTAAGTATAATGTAAAACAGCAAAAATAAAAGAGAAACTAATAGCCATCCAGCATGCAGAAGCCAGATGCTAAAAGATGGATCGTCCCTTCAAACTAATAATCTCTCCATCTCCAGACACAGTCAACCAGCTGCTGATGTAAAATAAAAGACTTTTCTCTCAAATGAATTACTAAGATGGCATAAATAAAGGCATATAGACCATTACCAAATACTCTGTTGGCAGCAGAGCACACTGGAGCTGCCTTTGCTGATAGCTGCATTAGCAGCCGCAGTTGGACTGCTGTGGAGGAGGGGTGTCCTTTAACTGTGTGTTCTGCTTGTTGGCAGCAATGGTGGGATCCGCCTCCAGACTTTCTGACATCTTGTCACAGATGATATCCACAAGTCGTTCAAATGTCTGCTTGACGTTAATGTTGTCCTTGGCACTCGTTTCAAAAAATTCAAAACCTAAAAAAACAAACAACATGTTTATGTTGCATGCATATTCTCTTGGGCAAGGAACAGCGGAGAGGCACTCAGCAACCAAACACAGGAGAGCACAGGTACAACAGAGTGATATTAGAAGGGCAGTTAAAATTGTAACATACCAAGCCAGATAAAATAAGAACTGCCCCAAATACATTCCCATAGGCAAATTATAATTTAAAATAATTTAATCAAAAAATGGACAAAATTTGAGAGTATTATTATTTTAGAAATCCCCTATATAGTCAGCCATTGGGAAGGAATAATATACTGCTCCATCTCTGTTACGTTCCTCTGAATATGGTTCAGCTGGAAACAGTCACTTCCATCATGGGATTAACCTAGTGCCAAAACAGACAACAGTGTTTGAAAATAACTAGGCAAAAAAAGAAGCAAGACACAGAAAGATTTTTTGTGATTTGATATCCACTTAAGTTAGAGGTGAATCCATGGGACCAAAGGGACTCCCAACCCCAGAAACCAAACTAATAAAAAAGTACACAAATGCATATAAGGAAGAAAACTTTCTTAATTTATTTATATAGAAGGACTTTTTTATCTATCCATTCTCAAGAACTAACCCAAAGACAAAAATCAGAGATATTCTTAACCCAGAAGGGACACTGGAAGGCTTTACAGAGCAGAACAGCTTTCCTAAACTCTTTTCTCTGCCACTGTTTGATCTGTGTCTCATGTCCCACATCTGTGTCCTTTGTCTGGGCCAAGTCTTCAACTTGCTGGTCAGCCTGCAATCCAGCAGGCTCCTGCCTGCCCTAGGTCATCCCATGTTCTCCCTTCCTTTGCAAAACATTTGCTTTTTAATTTTTTTTAGTTTCTAAGCCTTTTCCCCCATGCTCCACTTTCTCCCCACAGTTGCCACATTGCTCACTTGAGGGTCCCCTGGAAATTTAAAACTTTGTCCTACCTCTTTCTTTCCAGTGCTAAAGGCTTCAATATTAAAACAGTTTACAAAACATCTAATCCCTGCTAATTTTCGAGAAGTGCCTTAGCCTTTGCACAATTATTTTGATTCTTTATGATTAAATCTGAATAACAATGTGCGACTACTACCATGTTTATTTATGTGAAAAATCCCATTAATAAAATGTCAGTCACTTGAGACTCTTGGCAGAAAGCAGTTTTCTTGTGTTTTGTTGTTGTTGTTTTGGGTTGGTGTTTTTTTTGTGGTTTTGTTTTCTTTTTAATATTGTGTTTTTTTCCTAGTGAATGGGCTAATGCTCTATCTAAAAAAAACAACAACAAACCAAAACACAACATTTTAACTTTAAACGCAAGTACTTTGATCACGTTAGTTCTATGTATGCCACCTAAACAGAATATAATGTGCACATTCAGTCCTGTGACTGCTTACCATGTAGCTTTTGCATGTTTGAGTGCTAGCCTAGAATTAATTGCAGCAGATAATTATATTTGGTGTGGCATGATATCCTAGCATGCACTTATAACCAATGAAAAAACTTAACCCTCTGCTCTGAATCTTCTTCATATTTTTAATTTACATAAGGTGTCTTGTGCTGAAATGTCACAAAGTGCTGAATAGTTTACATGCACAGGAGCTAAATGCAGGCCAAAGTTAGGGTTCATAAGTAATTTACATAATAAGGAGTTTAAATATTGTACAGAAATTTGGTCATTCAACTTCTATTAATATCAGCAAGAAGTATATGGATCACCTCACAGGTATGAGTATACATTGCCATGAAAACTTCCTTTCCACATTTATTTTGAAAGCAGGAAAAGTGTACTTAATAAAAGCCCATCTACAGAAATTATATTCTGGGAGGAGGTTTGAATCTATCTGGCATTGTTGTAGTTCAGCTTGGCTTACTGGTGTCTGTTGTTCTAAACTGGAAAGAAAATGGGGAAAGCCAATGTAGCCTCACTTGCTGGTGACTTAAGTCCTCCTGCAGAACTCCATGAAGGAGAAGACTGTTCAGATCACTTGGCGACTGGCAGAAATAAGGAACATCCTCCACATTTTCAGTTCTATGTTGAAACCCAGCTAAACCTAGCATGGCAACATAGTCAGGTCCTTCCACATCTGTTAGGGTTTGCTTCACAGGTACCAGGAGGAAAGCAGCTACCCTAAAGAAAATCAAGCAGGACCACAGGACAGAAGGGTGGATGGACAATGAAAGGATGCCTGAGAAACGGCACACACACACACAAAAGCCTTGGAGAAGATGATAGAAGAATGACTCTTAAGGACATTTATGAGGGGAGCAGTTTTTACCAGCAAGAAGACAGATCAACTCACATATGAGTTGATAATGAAATAGCAATTATGACAGGTAAGTAAGAGACCTGGACACAGATAATCAAAAAGTGAAAGGAGAAGAGTCACAAAGAAGAGAGGAGACCCCTGTCAGGAAATACTGTAACATGGAGAGGATCAAGAAAACAGGAGGATGTTCCACATAAGAACACTATGACTCAAGAGACACCAATTCTCCAAGTAAAACTGAGGTTTATAGAGTGTCCAAGAACAATATTTTTTATTAAGAAAATAATAAAAATAGACACTACAGCTATAGTGAAATCTATCTATGGAATTTCAGTTACAATTTTGATATAAGAACGAAATTACAGTCACAGTAGTGGTGTAGCTGGGTATCAGGCTATGCCTATATACATATCCAGGATGTCCCCAGTCCCTTGCATAGATGAGACAATGTGCTGACCTGTGAGGAAGTGAGTGAATTCCCAGCTGCCTCCACAAAAAAAAGATTTGCTTTATTCTTTACAGGAACTGTACAGGTGGTAATTTTGGAGATCCCCCCCAGAAGCCCCTGCTGTGCATCGGTCATCTCATAGGAACTATTTACATGCTTAAATGTGCTGATATACACTGTAAGCAGAGGATGGGACATGCTGGTCGGCTTCCCCAAGACCCAGAATGTAGAATGGATTCAGCTGCACGCAGGTAAGACACTTGTAGGCAGTCTTTGGAAACTGCTCTTGCAGATGCAGAAATGGTCACACAGAACACTTTTCAAGCCTGTTAAGACAGCTAAGAGATGTTTTGTGCACAGTTTAAAGTAATCACTGCCAGAGGATCATGGTATGTAGCCAGTACATAGGACCAGCTGGATTACGAGAATTCAGCAGAACAAGAGTTCAGAGAGTCCCATTTGATGTAGCTGAAGACACCACTGCAAAGACCCTCGCAACAGATGTTCCTGTTGCCATCTGGATGGAAACTGATTGTCCTGTGCAGGGAATTAAATTCCCCACCTGAGTTACCTTATGTAAAATATTCCAATAAATTAGAGTGTGGCGGTGGTTTGTTAGTTTGTTTTGGGTTTTTTTGGTTATTTTTTTTAATGTTTTGGGGTTTTTTTTGTTCACCCCCCAAGCAACCCTGTCTGTGGAACAGTTTCAAAGAGATATGGAGCATTTTTCTTAGCAGAGCGTGCCTGCATAAAAATACCGGAATTCTGGTTGCTTTCTATTTTGTTATGCAATTTTTCATAAACCTTTTCCCCCATGACCTCCCCTCTCCTGACTCCTCTTGTAATTATTTTACTAATAATAGTGCTTAGTTACTCTAAGTTTCTGAAATGCTTGTGTATGAGGGACTTAGATATGTGCTTTTTAGTATTTTCTGCAGGTTGGTTTGTTTGTTTCTTTCTAGTGCTCGTTATTAATGGAGAGAAAAGACATTCCATATGAGCATATGCCTGAAATGAGGCAACTCTCTGGTGATGTTCTGGGCAGCACAGCTCAAAGAGCACCATGTTCCCACCACCTGTGATGATCTGTACAGCTGATGTAGATGAGACAGGGCAGAGCAGATTACTGCAAAGATACAACAAAGCCCAAGAGGCACATGGGTAGGTAACGCAGAACAGAGATAAAATTGACAAAATGCAAAATATCTAAGTGCTGCCTGAATGTATTAACAATGTGTGTAGAACAGGCATCAGGACATTCTAATTTAAATGCCTCTTTTGCATTTAACTCAGTTTTCCCTTTGCTGTTCTGCACTATGTCTCTT
>NW_009954567.1:2176931-2269496 GCF_000747805.2 Chaetura pelagica | reverse complement strand
TCTTTCCCTGATCTACCTTCTTTGCAATAGTATTGATTCTTAAGAAAGCTGGCAAGCTCTCAGCAGCCCTTGCAGAGCACTACAGCAGCAGGGGCCAGCCTGGACATTGGCATGGTGCTGTTCATCTGGTGAGCTGTAATACAGACAGAGCAGTTTAGATAGCCACACTGAAACACATGAACGGCCTGAATTACTGATTTTGTTCCTTCTCTGCCTCACACTTGTCCCGGCTCTGCAAAGGCTCATTCATCAATACTGAATAACATTTCTTCATGCCTATTTTTAAAAAATAAGGAAGAAAAAAAACAGAAAGGAAAGCAATATGCAATGGGAAGAACATTCTCCATGCTCTCATCTTTCTTAGAAAATGTGACACCAAGAGGACATACAAACTTGCAAATTTTAAGCACGATTCTATAGCCAATACAAACAAGAACTATGTTAATATTTCACCAGTTTATTAGGATGATCTGTTTTAAGAGTGTTTGTCCACAACCAAGACAATTTTATTTTCCACTCCAGATGTTATGTTTAAGAGATGTCATTAAGACTATGTTCTGCAATAACTACTCTTGAAGAAAAGCTTGAACTTTGTAATCTTAGAGCCATTCTTGATAGTGTTCTGTTCAATCTAGGATTTTGAAAAGTATCTGGTGACCACTACTGCTCTTCAAAGTATCTCCTACAACATCTGCAACTATGGCAGCAGATCTGCTTTGTAGAACAGTTGGACGGGACCTCTCCTGTCCAAACAGGCCAAAAGGCTGGACTATGTTAGGAAAAGTATTAGAACAACATTAAGCCCCAAAATAGGACTTTGCTAATATTGCCTCAGTGGAGAGCAGAATCTTCACTGTGAAGGAGTGGTCTGATTTGAGGGGAAGGTAATGGTAATACTCAAGCAAACACCCCCTTTCCCAGTCTTTCAGAATAGCAGGTTTCCATATAAGTTCCAGTTGTAGTCATTTAGATTTTAGCTTCCAGATATCTTTTAAGGGAGTACATTTGGGCAATAAATTAAATTCCTGGTAATTATTTTTTTTGTTTACATTAGACATTCATTGAGAAAACATAATCCCTTGATTTGCATTGTCATTAAGTGACTTTCCTGTAATGCAGCTCCAAGTACATGAAAGCAATGGCAGGTTGGCATTCCCCCCCTTAAAAAAATCATTCTGGCGACAGGAGCCTTTAATTGCTCTGCCAGTACCTTGTAAGTGTTGTAACTAAACAGTCTGTCTCCTTCCTAATTGTCACTTTTTCAATTTAAATAAAGATTAAAAAAATCCAGTGACGGGTGGGACTGTGAACAGGCATGTTCCTGCACAACCCAATTATTTTTGTCTGTAATGCAAAGTTAGAGGCAGCCATATGTCCACGTTCTCAAACCTGCTGGTGACCCTGCCCTTCTGCACCACAGCCTCCAGCCACCCTTGGAGGCAAAACAGAACTTGGTGTTCCAGCAATGTGTTTGCTGAAGTGCCAAGTCTCACCTGATTCCTGATTTAGATGCCAAAGTTACAGCCCTAAAAGAGCCTGTTCAGTTCCTACCTAAACTCACAGATGCCTAATCCCCTCCATGTACCCAAAGATACCTAATGTATGTATTACCCCACAGGGCTCATGCCCAAAGGCAAGTGAAGGTTCACTCCAGTTCTGATGCTGGGGAGCTGCTCTTTTGTGCCCCAGCCTTGGTGGGATTCAGAAACAGAAGTGCTGGATGCTGATTTACACCCTATATAAGCTCATAACACTGATAAACGCTCCACTTTAGGGTGTGCTGGGCTGCTACATGGACTTAATTTGAAGAAATCTAATTACCTCTGAATTGGTTCTCCAGCATCTCCCTGTCGTGACCGTTACGTACACACATGAGCCAAGAGCAAAATGAAGATAAAATAGGCTAGACAGACTAGTTTTGGTTTGAAGCGAGAAATTTTCTTCTCTATTTTTGATGAAATTTATTTTCAAAGTACTGAGAATCACAAGAAGCAAAGACAGAAAAATCTGCAAATAAAGACTTGAAGGAAGAAATGCCCCAAAAGAGATGAGAAGAGAAAGGATGAGAGAGGAAAACCACCCCAAAATATGCAAAATAAGATGTGAGTTAAAATCTGAGGGCTAAAATGGCTGTCTCTCTGAGTGACAAGCTGTCACTGAAGCTCCAGGCACTCTTGATGGTGGGCATGTAGCATTCAGAGCCCTTTGCAGATGTCCCAAATTTAGTGTGAGGGTTGACTTCTGATGGCCCTTGCAGAAGGTAATGTGAGAGCTCAGCCTGAGAGGGCCTGTTTAATTTTGTTTTCTGGCATTCATTGGTGGTCTCTGGGCCAGGATACCTTTAGAAAGCAGGTGAGTACACTGTAAAGGCATCCTCAGACGTGCTGGGTGCCCCCAGCCATGGCTGAGCTTGAGTGGCAGAGTGCAAGAAACGTGGAGGCACAGAAAATATAATGGGAAGTGCATTGCTCTGAAAACAACTGGACGGAACATGGAACTAGAGGAGGATGTTAGCAGGACATGACACTGGGTGATCAGCAGAGGTCCATTTCAGTCCAGATTTCTACAAAAAAACAGCCCCATTTTGTGGAGTCTTAACTAACGTGAGCCAAAAAGGTGGGACAGGACAAGTAAGACACTACAGAAAAACTGTCCAGACATTCGGAGCAGAGCTTTCAGTAGTGCCCTAGTACCTGGTGCAGCATGAGCACAATACACATAGTTTGGATCTATGGCAGGACTGTACCTTTGCAGCAATGTTAGGGGCCCTGGACATAAAGATACAATATACTCTAATGACAGTGCTTGCAATCAAAAATTAAGGAGTGTTGAAATAATTTGTAGCACAGACATAGCAAATAGGAGAAGCACATGCACAACCAAAGAACACATATTAAATGGTATACTTTATTTGCATTCACAGGAAAAATGTCAAAAATAAATGGAGAAATGGTCCATTTGTGTGTGCAGTGACTCAGTCTTTTCAAAGCTCTGTGCACACCTCTTCCTGGTAATCTGCCAGAATGTAAATTACAATTTATGACACAGACCATGAATAAAAGGAATGAAGAAATTAATGCTATCTCTGAGTCATTATTTTTATTTCTGTTCCAACAAGTAACACCAAACATTTATGAACTTATGAAACTTTGAACTTGGTTGAGATGCATGAGATTAATATGTCAGAAAAACTGTGTGAGTAATGCAGCTGGGAAGTGTGCATGGATTTTGCTTGCAAGAAGTTCCAAGCCTTTTCTACTAAATAAGCTTTACCTGAATGATCCTATTTCTATATTTTCTAATTATCACTCAACTGAATTTATTTGATCCTGTCTGTGTTCACCTCATTCTGAGATTACGCTTCTATTTATGTAAGTATGTTGAACAACAATGAACTAATTTTTGAAAAAAGCTTGTACCACTTCCAAGAAACTACTGAAGAGGGTGACAAGGGGTGTCTAAGATGTGAGATGCTCTTTGTCTCTGGAGTGATGAAACAGTCCGGGAAATCCAGCCTGGGCAAAAAATGAAGGGTATAATAGAGGTCTCTGAAACCAATGGTATCACAGACCAGGTAACAGGAAACAATTGTTCACTATTTCTCAGAATGTAACAGTGAAGAAACATCAAATAAAGCTAGCAAATGGTTGATTCAAAGCAGAAGCAGGTAACTCAGCTAAACGGCACATATTTAAAGGATGTTGTGGATAGTGAGATTTTACATGGTTTCAAATACATCATTGGACAAGTCCATGGAAAAAAAAGTAATGAAAGGGTTATTGAATATAAAGATACAGCCTTTAGTTCATGAGACCCACAAATACAATTTGCTACAGTCTGGGAAAGTATCACTGTGCACTTACCCTTCCACAAGGGACCTGCTTCTGGCCATTACTGTGGGTAAGGTAGCACACTGCTTGAAGCTATGATCTGCGGTAGCATTGCCAGCTTCGTGACCCATGTCATCGTTGTGGTCCGAACCCGGTTTTGGGTTGAAGTCGCCTTATCTCAGGGCACAATTGCCCTGTTTGTTTATCAGGATTTTCTGACACCAATTATATATTCAGGATAGCCTTTTAATTATTTCGGTGGGTCTGTCCCTGGCTAGGAACCAGCTTGTTTCAAACACATATGTAACCGATTGATCAGCTCCTCTTGGAAGCACATACAAACACACAGGCAAGTTTCAACTTTTACTAAAATATCAAAAAGAGCAGTAGAGAGTGGGAAGAGATGTTGTAAACACACCAGGGAATATGTGCGTATGAAAGCAATAATAGAGAGGGTGGTTATGAGCCTGAGCCTTTCCCTTGCGGGTCAAAGAAAGTGAGTGCAAGCGAGGGGCCAGTTACACACCCGTGGGGAGGAGGAGCTAGAGATGAAAGGTTTGGATGGTGATTCTTGAGAACACAGTGTTTCACAACACTTTCGTGGTACTGCACTCATGCATTGCTTTTGCCTGTAACTGTGGCTGCAACATGTTGCAGATCATGGCATTCAAAGGGCCCACAGTTTTAAAACGTCTTGCTGTACATAAAAATCTATATCTTTATTTTTTAAACTTGCCCACAATAGATGTTATCAACTCACTGGCACAGAAGGAAGACAGTCCCAAATGTCTGACACAACACGTGACCTTCAAACTGGCCAACATGGCCAGAGCACTTACTACAATTCAAGGTAAATTTTTATTTTGTTTTTCCTGACACCACCTCCCACAACCTCTAAGTAGATTTAAGAAATGATTGCAGTTGTGCAGGAAACATATAAATATTTTTGTGTGCAGTCTGACTACAGTAAATGACATACGGGATCAGAGCTACAATATATTCAGTACAATCTTCTGTGCTTGAGATAGCCACAGGACATCTATCTGAGAAAGGAAAACCCTGGGGTGGATAATGATGTGAATAAAAGATAATCTGCTTCCATAAAGATTGAACTCTAAATCCCAGGAGTTCTTTGCTTTGAAGCCTGAAACATGAGTTTTGATATCTAACTCATAACTCTTTTATTATTACAGCTGAGGATTCTTAACTGTACAATATGCAAAGTTCCATCTTGTCTTACTAAATTAATGACCTTAGGGATTCCTTGTCAACTCACTGCATTAATCTTTTGTATAGGAAAACAGTTTCAGAAATAGAAATGCAGGTTAATTATATGACTTAAAAAACCCAAATAAATCTTGAAACTCTACATTGTAAATTGATGTATATTGTCAGACATTTTAGTGCCTGGTCTAAAAGTGGGGTTTACAGTTGCTACTTGCTGTTAAATATTTTCTGTCACCTTTCAAAGACTAATCTATGGCCATTTTTAATGTATCATTTCAAGGTGTGCTTATACACACATTTACTTTTACACAGATGCAAAAGGAAGGAAGGTATGTCTTTCTGATAAAATTATTCACCAGGCCAAACAATAATACAACTAGAAAAAATATTTTAAAAGATAAGTTCCGTAACAATATATGCAAGTTAAGAACCACCAGCATGGGAGTAGATCCAGGACAGGTGGTACACTGAAATGACACCATTTCTCTCTGTTTTCAGTGCATTTCTCCTAAATACCTACATAGCAGTAGTGACAAGGGGATCTTCTTTACACATATGTTCACCAGACTGAGCCTTTACTACAGTCAATTTGAAAAATAATAACAATGTCATGCCCAACAACAGGCCAGGTAGTAGGAGTAAGATGATGCTCTGGAGCTTTTCAATTACAGTTTGGCCAGTGTCACCTCAAAAACATTTCATGGTATGAAAAGATATCACTGCTGGGTAGAAGCAGAAAGAACAGAGATATTCTTCTCTCTTGGATTATTGGTACTGGAAATCATAATCCAAATGTTCTCAACTTGTAAAAAGGTCCAGTTCACATTTTGAGTAAGCCATTTCCTCAGTCTCTCCTCTCCTCTCCTCTCCTCTCCTCTCCTCTCCTCTCCTCTCGTGGCTGTCAATGGCACTTACTTTGTTGCAAATAGCATCGGACAACTTGATTAGATACTGGAATGGACTTCCCAGGGAGGTGGAGAAGGCACCATCCCTGGTTGTGTTCAAGGAAAGGCTGGATGTGACACTTAGTGCCATGGTCTAGCTGATGTGGTGGTGTTAGGTCATAGGCTGGACTTGGTGATCTTAAAGGTCTTTTCTAGCCTTGGTGATTTTGTGATTCTGTGTAATTTTTTCCTCTCCTCTCCTCTCCTCTCCTCTCCTCTCCTCTCCTCTCCTCTCTTCATGTTTTTTTTTTAATATTTCCCAGCCTAGCACATATCTGCCTATAGCAATACCAATCTAAACATATTGTATGCATTCAGACACATGCCTAATCTTGCTGCATATCTCAAAGGCCATAAAGTACTTCCTATCTAAGGAGCAGCATAAGGAACATTTTATCAGGTATCTCTTTTAGTCAAGCCAGCCTCTGAGCCAGCACTTTTCTTGTGGACACTTTCAGATGGCATATGTGTCACAGCTCTGCATAAGGTCATCCCTGAACACATGTCCATCCTAATGATGTTACAGTATTAGTGATATCAATATGGACAGCACAGACTGCAGCCTGCAGAAACAAAAGGGCAGTGGTGTATGTCTATTCATTTACAGTGAATGTATCACAAACATTTCATTACAAGTTCTGTAGCAAATTATGACATTACTTTGTGTATTCTCACAAGCAGTCATTTTTTGTAATTTCATTTCTTACCAAGTTGCTCTGCTAAATGTTTGCCTCTCTCAGTGAAGATTACCCGTTCATCCTCCATGTCACATTTGTTACCGACCAAAATAACCTGGGCATTGTCCCAAGAGTATGTTTTGATCTGAGTTGACCTTAAAAAAGAAACAGAGTGAGATATGTCAAAACAAAGCACATTCCTCTTAAATCCATTTCAAACAGAAATGTAACATGACAAAAAAGAAAATACTGATTTTGGCACCTAAGGTAATATGCTTTTGTTTGATTCTGGATTTCAAGTACACTAAAGATTATATGCCAGTAAAGATTGTTACAGGAATAATTTCAACACAGGTTTTACTTTTGCTTGTTAATACACTCTTCCAATATTTTGAAAACACCATGAACACACTTCAGGTATTTTTAGAAAGAAATGGTGACACATCCTCCCACACAATTAAAACAAATATTTTCACATTTTAATGCAAACTTTTAAATCTAAAACCAGAGTTTTAAAACAAAATCAACAGTTAGTTCACTTGTTATCTTTCACTTTTAAAAACAGGATCTAAAGTTATTAGCAAAACATCAAAGCCACTTTGTCTTCCTTCTGTTTTTTCTCCCCAGCATGTTCCAGTATAGGTCTTTAATCTACCAATACAGCGACAGTGGTGTTCAGATTGTACATGAAGCTGTGAATAGGGGCTGAGTTTGAACTTTGATTTACCTTTAATATAAATTATGCAAGCCCTAACTATTACTACAGCTGAATTGGAGTATCTGAGGACTTGAAACAGTATAAGACTTTGAGAGCTGGTGGTGAAAGAGCTCATCCTACAAATCTCTCTTTGGCAATTTGAATGTGCTGCAGCTAACGGGCAACTTAAGAGCACACTGGTAGCACCTCTGACTGCTACCTGTCACTGACTGTCACTGTTCTTCTGATACTCACAACTGCTCATTCGGAAGGAAAAATACATGTCCTGGCTCTGGAGCCATTGAGCGATGCTGTTGGCTACCACCTTCTAACTGAGAACAAATCTTCCCTTAAAGGCAATACAGGGTGCAGCAAGCTTACTATAAGCACTTACCCTTTGCCTTGGACTTGTGACTATGTCTGGCTTGAGGCTCTGAATCAAATGCTTGGTCAGATATTAATATCTTTTCTGTTCCCATGTAATAAATGGAGAGATAAAAAGATGTAGAGCACCTCTTTGTCCCCCCCTTTCTCTCCTTGGACAATACAGAGTGCTTAGGAAACCTTCACCAGAATAGAAACTAATCTGCTTAACTACACATTTAGGAGACAGTGCCCTGGAAGGGAATACTGTTGTGCATCAGGCCCCTATGTCTCTGTGAGAAAAGATGAAATAGCTTCAAAAATCTGTCTCCTAAATATTTTGGAAACAGGTCTACATGGGTGCTAGGTTCACTAATGACACCTTCTCATACCAGAGCTGTTGTCTCTACATATTTAGATCCCTGTCTGCAAAATATTTCATGCACAAAAAGTTGATGTAGTATGACAACAATTTTTAGTCAAAGACAGAAAACTGACCAAATCTCCCTAGCTGGCTTTGCTTATTGCAAGACCAGAGGAATGGACATGTACATATTTGTACCATTGAGTCCAGTGGTGTTGCCTACAGGCCCAGACCTGCCTGCATGAGGCATAGGACCTTTAAGCAATGTGTTTGCAGTGCTGGGCCGGGGAATTTCAGGGGAAGGATCACACTGCCTTTAGGGCGGTTTTACTACATCAGAATGACCAAAAAGAAGCTGAGGCAAGCCCCAGGCATTTTTTGTTACAGATTGTTCCCATGGTCCTGCCCTCATCATTCCTTCAGGCAATGGACACTGTGCTATTTTAAATCTGTTGTATAGTAATTTGAGTAGGCGATCATAAGGTACTGTTGGCCAAAGCAGAGGTCAGCCTGTACACTTCTATTTTACTAAAGCTACAATTGCTTAGGAAAAAGGGCACCATGCATTCATTATAGCAGAAATGTTGTTCTGGAAGCATGCTAAGTTCTTCTGAAATTTGTGGTTAAGTAATTTTTTTTTTTTTTTTTTTTAAACCAGAACTACATTTGTTCCCATAGCAACTTTGAAAAAAACAGCAGCTCAAGCATCACAGGATGTTAATCCATTAAGGACCCTAAAAGAGCTTAGATTTGAACAGTTATGAGTTTGGGGTCAATTTGTTCCCCTAAATTGAAGACATTTTACAATTGAATTATAAAGTAAAAACCGGCCCGTGACACTGTGCTACTTAGTTCTGTTCCTTGGAAACGCCTTGTAATACTTGTTAGATCACAACATGTTATTCTGAAAATACTGCTTTTTAGTGCAATAAGATATAATAATAAGACACAATGAGATTTAGTTAATAATTTAATAAGATAAACAAGATTTTGTATTGCAGCTCCTTCTAACAGCGTCATTTCCTAAAGTAGATAATAAAATCCAGACTGCCTAGGCAAAGCCATCCACTGTTACCTCATCTCTCAGATGTTACCTCATCTATCAGCAGCAAAGATAACATGAACATGCCCTACACCCCTACAAGTCCTCCAAAATAATAAATGTCAGTTCTGATTATAACCAGATTAGGTATAACCAAGCACAGTGAAATGCACCTTCATGACCAAAAAGCAGCAGTAGGTAAAAGGTCTATGTTACAGCACATTGTCTTTGGGGAAAATATCAGGTGCAAGCTTAAAGAGTTACATCTATTTTCAGAGAAGAGTCTGCTTGAGGTCTATATAAGAACCAGTTTAATAAAGCACAAAGACTGAAAACAACCATGAAAGAACAAAACTTTCAAAGAAGCAGGAGACTACCCTTTGTGGAGTAGTGTGACCCTGCACCTTTGAACACGCAAGAGTTTCAAATAATTATCCAGACAGTGATGGTGGGGTATCTGTGTGTGATCACGCAGCCAGCTTACAAGGAGTATTGCACAGCACAACAGAGTGGGGTTTAGAAGTATGCAGCTCCAGTTGGCTGAGGTAGCTGAGATGGAGCAATATGGAAACATTGCTGTGATGTTACTATTGTGCAGACTAGCTTGTTCATATTGAATTATGTGATAAAAGCTCATCTGCACATCCACAAAGAAGCACAGACAGATGAAAGCAGGTGAGTGACCCCAAATAATATCCTGGCCCTAGCTGCTTCCAGGCCTATCACAGGAGCCATTAGACTCTGTCCACAAGCCTGGAGGAGCACAGGGGCACGAAGGCAGGTGACAAGCAAAACCGAGGACTCAGAAGAAGGGATACTACATCCAGGTCCCTCCCAGGGCTGTCCCAGAAAAGCCACAGCCCTACTGTCCAGGCAGGAAACCCAGCACAACGGGTCAACACTAGAGACTTGTATGTCCAGGTGCCAGCCACTAGGGAGACTGGGATCCAGGGGTAGCTACTAGGCAGACTGAGCATATGAGCCCAGAGATAGAGGGACCCATGCTGCACACTTGTCTACACAGATAAATATTTTCACTAGTGGACCTTCTCTTTGCTGTGCCAGGGACTGGAGCAGGATGAGGCTGTTGGTGCTATTTGTGTTTGTGTGAGTGCCCTGTGTTTCTGTCTGTCTGTGATCTGTGTGGCTAGCTATGTACATGTATAGTATTTGACATATATACATGTTGTACGTGTGTGTGCTGGGAATACATCTTCAGCCTCATTAATGGCTGTACCTGGGGCAGAGGCCTTGCCTCTATTAAGCTGTCAGATCCAGGATGATATATTTTCCCCTTCAGAATTAAGTTCAGACTTAACTCAGCTATGTCTGTGTGACACTACACTGTACTGTGGAGAAACTGCTACAGAAACCAAACCTGCCACTGCTTGTCCTCAATACATTTCATGTTGTACGCACTGATTGTCATACCTTAGAATTCACTCTGGACTTATCTCCAGAGGTTCACTTTTTACTAACTCATGTATGTGTAGAACAAACATTAACCTAACCTGGAATAGTATGTAGTATATTCTTACCCACAAACAGCAAGGATAGCAAACAAATCTATTCCATGAAGATATTCTCAAAGAATACATATATGAACTTTTATAGACATGCACCACTGTTTGGAGCTAAAGCCCTTCAAAGATGCCTGCCATCCCTAGAGGGGCTGGTTTCTGTGTGCTTTTCAAATTATATAGCAAGTCACGTGCACTGACAGCAGAGAAGCATGTTAATGAAAATGCTCAAGAGGGGGGTCAGGTATAATGTCTATTCCAGCAAGTTCAGGGAACATGTTGTACTTTTGATGTTCTGGTTTCAGAAAGGCATAGACAATTAACAGCAGCGCATCATCTTGCCAGGAGGAAAACAAATTAAAACAAAACAGGCAACCCCCCCCCCCTTCAATCCAAAACCAAATTAACAAAACCTATACAAAAACAACTAACTTGTTTTTTCAAGTTACGGTTATGTTGATTCACTGATTGATCTTTAAAATTCCCATCTCTGTCTATAACATGGTGCCTCCAATGCCCATCAGCTGAACTATCAGAAGTCACAGTGTAGTGACAGGAGTCCAGGCAATCTATTCTAAAACTTTATTTGTTCTAAAACTTTAAATTTTTCTAAAACTTGTCTAGTCTAAAATTCTCTATTCACTTAAGTATTTGGTAAGGAGGAGTGTCAGAGAAGCTGCCATGAGTTTGGAGGTATGTCCAAAAGCATTCAATGCAGTTGAACTTCCATTATTTTCAAGCAAGCATGTCAAATGCCTGGCTACCTCTGAGCAGGAAAGCCTGCTTTCCTACATTTTCAGGAGACATATTTTTTCTTCTGTAATTGAGGCGATGGAAGCTATCTTTCCCTGCTTCCCCCAGTCCCCATCCTGCATCGTAGGAAGGTATACCACTGCTTGCTCAAAACCCTAGCACAAACTGGGACGGTATGGTGAAGCTCTGCTATTCCTATCTTTTCAGGGAATGGGATTGTCTCAGAAGTCCTTTCTCACCCGTTTTTTCTCTAAGGAGCCCTGGTATTCACTCCATTCAAGCCATCTTTTCCACAGGGTGCGTCTGAGGTACTTCTCGTACTGCCAAGTGTCTTCCATACTTCAGGATGTACCATATGCTCCATTCCTTTCCCCATGCCTTCCTTTATGACTTGTAAACCCCTATTATTCCCAGAAATCCTAACAGGTTTTGTGCCTTAGCAGTTCCTCTATATCTTGGAGTTTTCCTGTCTCTCCATCCCACTCATCTTGAAAATATAATGGAGATCATTCTATGCAGCACATTAAATGCTTGCAATGCTCAAACTTGATGACCATTTGGAAGCTGGCTCTGTACCATCAGCTGCTCTGCACTTGGCTCTCAGACCCTGCCACAGGGAGGGCAAGGGGAGGGGTGGCTTCAGGCTTTGCATTGGTTTTCCAGTAAATAAGCCACTGTTACCAGGACATGAGCCATCTGAAATTTATAAACCCACCAACCAAAAAACCCTGGCTGATTGGGATTTTGAAGATAGTGCTGAGCTTAAAAACTGGAAGCACTCTGAACAAAAACAAGACAGGAGAGTCCTGGGGTACTTGAGTACTAGACTTTTTGTGGCCATGGTTACTGGCATGGTAGGAATGTACTAGAAATAACTAGAGAGAAGAGTGGCTGGAGAGCAGCCCAGCAGAGAGGGACCTGGGAGTGCTGGTTGACAAGCAGTCAACCAGTCAACCCAGGTGGCCTGGAAGGCCAACGGCATCCTGGCTTGTACCAGGAATAGTGTGGCCAGCAGGAGCAGGGATGTGATTCTCCCCCTGTACTCAGCACTGGTGAGGCCTCACCTCCAGTACTGTGTGCAGTTCTGGGCCTCTCACTTCAAGAAGGATATTGAGGTGCTGCAGCAGGCCCAGAGGAGAGCAACAAGGCTGGTGAAAGGATTAGTGGGAAAGTCTTACAGGGATAGGCTGAGGGAGCTGGGGTTGTTTAGCCTGAGGAGTCTCAGGGGGGACCTCATCACTCTCTTCAAATACCTGAAGGGAGGTTGTAGTCAGGTGGGGGCTGGGTTCTTTTTCCAGGCAACTAGCAACAAGACAAGAGGGCCTGGCCTGAAGCTGCTCCAGGGGAGGTTTAGGTTGGACATTAGGAAGTACTTCCCCATGCAGAGGGTGATTAGACATTGGAATGGACTTTCCAGGGAAGTGGTGGAGGGACCATCCCTGGATGTGTTCAAGGAAAGGCTGAATGTGGCACTTAGTGCCATGGTCTAGCCGGTGTGGTGGTGGTAGGTCATAGGCTGCACTTAGTGATCTTAAAGGTCTTTTCCAGCCTTAATAATTCTGTGATTCTGTGTCAAAAGCTTCCTTAACAGAAGAATCCACTACAAGTTTCTGAGGCTATAACTGCATTTTAGAAAACCACCTGCCACATTTATGTTTTGACAGGCTATAAAGGTATGCAAGGAAATATGACATACTATTTTGCAAAAAAAATTGTTATTAAAAAAAATGCAAAAGAAAAAAGCAGAACAGCTAAGATGTGAGAGCTGATAGTCTCTGCATCTTTATAATATTTATAGTTACATATAATTAACTTAGTGACAATTACCATAATTGTAAGAAGGAAGTATATGCTTGCTCAATAATGTCGACTCTTGTTCTGCATTTAACACACTGCAATAAGAACTGATATGGCATTGATAACTATGTAATTCTGTGTGGTACCTAAGATTCACCACAGAGATTCATCAGTCAGAATTTTCTTTCTAATAAACCATTTCTACCTCTTCTTACCTCGCATAAGGTATTGCCTTCTCATCCAGAATCCTCTGGATCCTTTATTGAATTACATTCCAATTTTATTGTAATATGCAAGTAATTTTCTTAGTAGTCCACTGATAAGCTTTGATGCCTTTTCTGTAGAGTGTTATTTCAAATAAGAGTACTAAGTGTTTTTGTCAGAAGATTGTTTTCTGACATGAAAATACAAATCCACTAGATAATGGTACATGGTATTAAATGAATTTGTTTCGGGCAAAATATATTAATGTTCAAACTGTAATTCTTAGATATGTCCCTTTGCTTGGAATCACAATGAAGGAACAGAAGCCTGCAGGGCATACTTTATTTGTATTAACTATGCTGCAGATCACCTTAATTTTTTAATTTTTGGCACAATCTCTGCATTCTGCTTTCATCCCAGCTATCAAATGCACCTTGAAACTACTTTCCAATATCATTGCAACAGGAGCCCAGTTATGCACACACTACATTAAGTTAGTACTATGCTCTGTATCAGTACCTTCTGTGCCTGAGCTTTGATGGCCATCTCTTTAGAAGAAAAGTCCAGCAGGTGAGGTGTTTTCCTGTACCTGCACGGCCAGCATGCTGCAGCTGGCACTTAAACAGCTGACAGTAAATCTAAAAATGTCCTTAGGCAGAATAATGTCCCAACACACAGTGTGTCATCCTGACATTGTACTCCCTGGAGGTTTTTTGTCATGGAGGCAGATGACAGAGGTCTTGTATGGAAGCTCCAGACCTGCTCCTAGGCAAGATGGACTTTGGCTGAGGGTCTGTAGAAATATCAAAAGTGTAAATTCTGTGTCACACTTACCTTTCTTTCTTTCTTTTTATGATGTGTAGCATATAATTATTTTCCAGGGTTTTTGTTTAGAAAAGTTGAACAGATGCTTACACAGACAGTGGGGAAGAGGCAACGAATACTGTTAAACATTAAGGGCAGAGAGATCTTCCAACCTACCTTCTTGTATTTATTGTCATGATTAAAAAATACAAAAAAACATTTCAATTTAATTCTTGTTTGCAGGAGTACAAAATTCTCCCCTAAAACAAGGTTTACTTATGAGCAGACCAACTAGTTTAACACATTTTTCACAGTGGGACACAGTAACAACACATTTTAATGAAGAGTTTTTATGTCTTGTATAATGTCACAAGCTGTGTGGGAAGTGATTTAGCTACTCACCACACAGACAAAAGGCTGTACATTTTAATTTTCTTCCCACTGAGAAATCAACCATTAAATTATCATCCTACCACTACACATGCACAGTGCACACAATCATAAAAAAATTGGGTTTGAAATGAGATGGATAAAGTATTTACAGGAAGATAATATTCATGGAAACAATAAAAAGAAAAACACAGCCTGTACTTGCACAGCTTTTGAGTATCCCCATAGTTTCATATTCCAGATGCTTCCAAATAAATGATTCTGTTAAGCACCAATTTATGTTGATTGCACAGACTGCTGCTGCAATGCTGAGTAATGACCCTAATCAATACATCTGATCCTGACTCTAGTATTTAAAAAACAGAGCTGTGAAATAAGGCAGCACTGAAGTAATTTACCAAAGCACCTACAGAATCTGTTTGAGTATATTACACTTCTTAGTAAATCAGCAATTTGCTGTCACTTAAAAATATATATCTTGCTTGCCACTTTGTATTCATATATATCCATAGGGGAGAGGAAAGAGATACAGACACATATGCACGTGTCTCCACATTTCCTGCTTTTCTTCCTCACAGTGATGTGCTTTGGAGAAAAGAAAATAAAAGGGAAAAGAGAAAGGAAGACAGTTAAGCAATACTGATGCTGAGCAAATCCTTTTGATCCTTCATGATCTAATAAATACCCTCCTCTTTACTGCACTAGCAGTCCCTGGTCCCTGAACCTAGACTGCACTACTCTAGCCAAGAGCCTCTCTTGCACTTCTGGGCTTATCTACCACTTGCCTTCAGCCCCAAAGAGTACCTGCACAGCAGTGACATTTTGGAAGCAGCAAAGATCTTACAGGCAGTCAACTTATTTCAGTTTGGAACAACATTGATACTTCTGTAGCTATAATTTAGCTAGGTCACACAGTTATTAATTTTTCCTTATTCTCTTTTAAATAGTAAATCCAGATTCATTTTGAAATATATATATGGTAAATATCTGGCAACAAGAGGTCCCTGTTTTAGGAAAGTGCTCATTAATCAATTCTCTGAAATTCAGGATTGACCCTGACTTTTTGCTATCATATCTTGTTAAATTAATTGCATATTTATGACTATTAATCCCTTTTGCCAGTAATACTTTCCAAGTTTCTCTCTCTTCTCAAATTTACTGGTTTAGATTTTATTTCCTTTCTCTTTTTTAGCTTTAATTTTTCAAGTTTAAATGATTTCTGCTAATACTTCTCTTATATTTGATCTTGTTAGATAATTTTTGGCTATTTTTCCCATTTTGTATTTTGGACAAGCTTTTGCACAAACAGCTCAGTCTTATGTGCAAATATATTGTGTTCTGAAATGCTTGTGTTCGTGTTTTAAAAAAGGAGTCAACACAATCAGACCTAATTTTAATCACTGAAAAAGTTTACTACTTCATTGAAGCCATCTGTGATAAATTATCATGGACTACCCTTGTTAAGGACTTATCCAGCTGATAAGCCATGTATCAGGGCTGACATGTGAGTTGTTTTACTCCCTGTTTATAGAACAGACAGTATTGTTTTACTAAAACATCTAAGGATACGTTACTTCCATAATAGTACATTTTATACCAGAACTGGTATAAATCTTACCAGCATTTTGTCTTGAAAATTCCTTATCTTGTTATCTTCCGGAAGGAGAGCAAAGGAAACATTCAGAGCTATACGTGAACCCTAGGCATAAAAATGCGATTCCACCACAATGTCCCTGCAACAATACCCATTTGGAAGTACCTTCCCTGTGTAGCTGTACACTTGCAAGCAAAAGAGATCTGAGGTCTGGAATTCTGAGACAAAATAAGTGTGGCCAAGTTAAGATCTTCTGAACACTTGAGCTTTTCCCTTTTTTTCACAGGTACCTGAAACTGGACTGTCAAAGGGGCAACTACCTTGATCTCACTCTTAATTGAAAAGGGTTAATCAGATTAATATGATAATTATATTTCTGTTTTGTTTTAATCCTTTGAGGCCCTAAAAGTAAATTTTGAATTTGTGTGGTCACATGTTGCTTTTGGGATACTGCTGATCAAAATTAATTTTTTGATAACTGCCAGGAGCCAAAGACAACAGTAAAAAACATTTCCCTGTCTACATCCTGCCTGGCACAGGGTGGCAGGATTGTCTTGCTGACTCACCTGACAAGCAAGTAAATTGCAGGTTTGTTTCGGCTGACTCACAGAGGATGGCAGGAGGCATCAGACTTCAGATTTTATTTTTAGGATTAAAATAGAAGCAAGAAAAAAGTTGTAAAGAAAATGAGTGGCAAATTCATTCAGAATGTCAGTACTGCTGCTACCTGATTCACAAATCAAAATAATGTGTATATACATGTGTGTGTGTGTACATTTACCTCTGAAGCCCTTGCTTTTATATATGTTAATTTTGCTCTTTATCACTGTTCTTTAAACAAAAGTATATCGCTTCTCTTGATCCTAGAAGCCAGATTTAAAGGAAAATTCTGAGTATGGTGGAAGCTGTGCACAGAATATGCAGGCATAAATAATACTTTTCAGTAAAAATGTTTTGAGATTACATTTAAAACTTTCAAACACTTTTGTAAGCTGGATACAGTGGCATTCCAAGACGAAATGGCCTCATGGTGAACTTTCATAAATGAAAGTTTATTTTACTCTGCCTGTGAACACCTGAAAGCATACTAAATCATGTTAGCTAACATTTTTAAGGTGAAAGCTTCTCTCCAGTAATAATAATAATAAAAAAAAGTTTAATATTGTCTTATTAACACTTCACCACTGACTTCAGTGGGTAGAGATCCCTCTCAGGGGACACAACTGTGTGCATTAAACAGGTTATTGGGCAGACAATAGTCTTAGGATGGAAAGCTTATAAGGGCAAGCATCACAAAATTGTAAGTTCATCAGTGAAATTGTTCTGTACCCCTAGAGTAGTAAAGTGAAGTAATGTACTGGAGTATCAAGAGAATACAACATTTCCTATGCACTGTTGCAGAAATGAAAGCCTACAATTGCAAACGAGTAAGTGAAGGAGTTGGACAGCAGGTCTTTATGAGGGATAGAGGCACTACTGGAGGAAGTAATGGTACTTTACCAGAAAGTGTTTCCACAGTGGCTGTAACTGTATCAACAAAAAAAAAGTATTTTGCCCTGGAATGTAATGAACTATCACACACAGCCAACTCTGATCTTATAGCAAACCAAAACAAAGTAGTAGAAGTTTTGCAGGTATAACCACATCCTTAGAGATTTCTCTTGGCAGAGCTAGACAGGCTAAGAGTCACAACTCTTAACAGCTCTTACACAGATGTGCTGACAGAGGTCTTCTTGGGTGCAATTCTTCTGGTCTATTCTAGACAATTACTTCAGAATGAGGTGACTAATGAGCAAAAACTGTTTCTTGCCATTGACTATAAGGGATCCCCATGTGTTTAATTTGGATATGGATGTCTGCAATGTATCAACTAAATTTATACTGAGAAGTCTCACCTGCAGCTTTGGATGTTGTCAAGGTCTCCAGGGCTACAGAACTCATTATTAGACTACCAGATTTGTTTACAGAATAAAATTATCAGGTGAATGCTCCCCACACACCTCTACTTTACATGTATAAACTAGCAAACATCCAAGCAGACTTACCTCATACCAGATAAAGATTTCTGCAGAGCTATAACACTCAGGAAATAGTTTACCTAATGAACTTACACAAGCTTTGTTGTCATGAAACATTTATAGCCAAGGATGATCCCTTAAGGTATGTTCACTACCTGTAACTCAAGAAGGAAAAACACAGGACTTAGCTTATGGCAGACTGGGAGGACAGCTGGGTACACCTATATTTGTATTGCAGGGCTGAAGAAGGGTTATAGTCTGGGGAAGATGGCACCACCTCCTGCCACCCAGCTTTCCTTCCCCCTTTCATTTAGTCTCCACCACCTGATCTCTTTCTCAGAGGGAGCAGTGGGCCTCTCCTCTTTCATCTCTGCTGTGGGAAGAGTATTATTCTCTTCATATTAATTCATATAGTTTCAGTCTACACCACACATCCTCAGGGCAAGTGGAAGAAAAACCTGATGGGTGAACTCGAAGAATTCTGAGGATGTCTGGGCTGAGCAGATGAAAAATGTCACTGTGATGCTCCTATTAATATCATCCTGATTATGGATGAAGCTGCAGGCCCAGCTCTGTCTTTTCCTTATCATTAGAGATGGGAAGACACCTCAGCCTGAAGACAGAAGGACAGTGGGTGCAGGAACCTGTATTTCCCACAGACCAGTTGATGGTAGGGACTCTAAGCTAATTAAGAAAAATGGGATTCTGTGGATCAATTACAATCATTAAGAATTCCTTGTAAGAACCCTACACACTGCAGCAGTTAGCTTCATATGAATCATTAAACTATTTATGTCCATAATGAGCTGCTATATAAACACTTAACACACTCCAAAGTAGTAACATGTATTTGAAGAGAAGGCACAGTGTCCTCTTTCTTTTGCAAACCCAACTGCCACAGAACAGACTTGGAAAAAAGAAAAAATGGAAAAAAAAGAAAAAAGGAAAAAAGGAAAAAAGAAAAGAAAAAATAAAAGGAAAAGGAAAAAAGAGAAAGAGAAAGAAAGAGAAAAAGGGAAAAAAAAACAAACAAAGAAAAAATAGAAAGAAAAGAAAAAGAAACAGAATATACCAAGGTGAACAAACCTCATTTATTCCTTTGATTTTAGATCGGCTATATTAAGTCTGTGACCACTACTCCCTGTTTCTGAAGCTTAAATTCGCTCTACAGAATCTCAGCATTCATTATTTTCTCGGTAAAACTTCAGTAATTTTGACTGTTAAAACTCCTGACATCAGAAGGCAAAAGCAATGCTACTGCTTATAAACGCAGGGAGTCATAAACCCACATGTTACTACCAGCCTCACTTGCCACTGCTGGATATAACTCAAAAAGACTGATTAGAAGTTCCACAGGAAGAAGAATTTCTTACCTGATCATATGTCTGTGATAGCATCAAACTGGATTGTGAGGGTACTTGGGGCATAACCTTGTTTTCCTACACTGATATGCAGAGCTAAGAAAGACTAGGAGTTACAAATGATGTCTCTAAAAGCCCTGACAGTATTAATAGCCAGGTACCGCAGAAAAGAGAGGCCATGCCATCTTCATCGAGGAAAAATTCTGGATTACACTGGAGCCAAATTCTGCATAGCAACATTTGAAAGTTAGGTCTCTGTTGTTCACTGCTGAATGGAAGGCTACTGAAAACCTGGCTTCATGTACACACCTGATGCTGAGCAAGATTGGAGCAAGAAATTAGTGGTTATAAAACCTTTACACCTCAGAAACTTCAGCTAGCCCTCTGCATCTTCTTAATGATGTGTGCTTCTCTGAGCTCATTTAACCCTATAGGCATAGTGGCTGCAGGTCAGAGTCACAGAAGGAGTTTAAGTGGACAGTTCCTAAATCCACTACATTTTAATATGGTTTGAGTGTTGATCCTTCTTTTCAAGATTTGCCTGAGAGAGCTAAATGATAATAGCGAGATTGTTATCTAACATGAGGATTTTATTGATAACTCTCCTCACAGACATGGGTGTCCTCTCCAAGGAGACTTTTGCACTGTGGACTGTGGGCTTGCAGATTGGGGAACTGCCAGTGGGACCCATCAATGGCAAAGAGAAGGTAAATGGAACTCTATGAACAGAAAAGAAAAAAAAAATCACGCAGGTGGTTCAGTCTCATCAGGGCTTATGTTCAAAGACAGAAATTATGACTGCCTCTCAGACAGTCCATAAAAAAGAATGTATGCAATCCAAGACTAACTTAAACACAGATGTGTGAGGTTTGGGAGCAGAAGCAGAATGAACTGCAATGCAACGGAACTGCTCTTTTTCCTTGAGGGTCACGGAGCCCCCAAGGAACATGCAGAAAGCTTCCACAGAAACAGGGCTTGTCCCATGGACTAGTGTCTCCTATGGCAATTCCATGAACCACCAGTAGAGCATAGATACTTTCAATTTTCCACACAGAAGTAGAGAAGAGAACTGGGACAACAAGGTTTAAATCTATATTCTCTTTTCCCATCTGTCACAGAAATGCTGATTGGATCGATCATTTCACAAACAAATTTTAAATTCTACCCTCTGGATATTTGGTGGGGGAAGGACTTAGAACGGATGGAGAAAATCTAAGTTATCTGAAACTCATCTATTTAAGTAAAGTGGGGTACATATGAACAGATGCTAGGGTACTTTTTCTAACATTTGTGGCAGATAATCTCTGAAGGCTGAAATAGCATACTGTCCTTAAGTAATTCAGAATAAGAAGATAAATCAGACAAAAAATAGAGAACAAGGAAAGTGACACCAAAAGTCCTATTAATTTGGCATAAATGTCATGTTACATATTTATATATCATGCATAACTGAGCAAATCTGAGAGAAAAAGACAAATAGCCCCAATCTCACTGTAGCCCAGAACAAACACAGTGTATTTTTGTTAATACAGTATGATCTCTCAATTAGAAAATCTTGCATCCTCCTCCTCAATTTGGCCTGGAAGGTTCTTCTAAAATTTTTGCACATCACTAGAAAACACTTACAGAATTCTAAACAATGGCTGCTTAAAGGGGAAGCTGATGAATAATCAGTATTTAACAAAAATAAATGTCTGAAGGCAGAAGACACCTACAAATGATATAAATCCTTAATATAACCAAAACTCAGTTTGCTGATTCACTTCCCACAAAATCATGTAAAACAAAAATAAATACTAAAAGCAAGATAAATTAAGAACATGCTCTCAGACAATGTGAACGTCCAGCTTGTGCTCCCCCCCACCCTCTTGCCCCCTTTGAGTATAAACAACTCACCTGAAGAGAAGAGATATATAAGAAGGAGGTAGCTGCTACATTGCACACCAAAAAGGATTTGGGCCTACAGCATACATAAGCAATATGCACAAAGCCATCTTTGGCTGCTTTCAGAAGACAGGCAGGGGTGCTGCAGGAAGATACCACAGAATCCTTATATGGAAAGAAGACAGTGTGGCACAGCATGCAAAGCAGGATGAATTAAATGTGCTGATTAAATGAACAGCTTGCTTTTTGTACATCAGTGAAGTTCAAAGCTTTCTGGCCAACAATTTTAAGCATACCTAGCAATCAAATAAATGACTTGTGTTATAAAACCCTCATGCAGAGAAACAGTAGGTAATGCAAAATTGATGTCTCTCTTTCTATGCCTCCATCCCTCACATTTATTCAGGGATTTAAAAATAATACACAGTACTTTTAATGCAGGTATAAATGCTAAAGGCTGGGGGAACAGAAAGACCCTTCATTATGCCTCTGTAGAAGGAAATTGAGGACAATTCCTTCTTCCCTAATCCTTGAAAGAGAGCACAAACAGGTTTCCCCAAAATTATACCTTAGGCATGCTGCAGGCTCGTTCCTTGTGTGCAGATCTTTAGCTAAGGAATTCATGGCAAAACAGTCAGTGCTGCCTGCCATTAACTGTATGTCTCTAAGCAGCAGGACAGCTGGGCTCTAATCCTGATTGTAACAGAGTCTTACTGATGACTGCAAATCCACAGCAGGGTGTAAAATGGCACAGGTAGTGCTAAGGACTCACTGTGAAGAGCAGGAGGTCTGATACTTTCGACTAGAGAGGTCAAAGGAAAAGTAAAAACACGACGTATTTTAATTTCCAGACTGAGGACAAGAGCAAGAGATTTTTTTTTCTTACATGTTATGTGAGATATTGCTATATAAATCACAGAAAGTTACTAACTGTAACATCCTAGCAGATTTTATTTTTATTTGGTTTGGTTTTTAGCAGTGCATTTTGTGTTGTAACACTTAAAAGTTGCTAACAATGATTTTCAGAAAAAGGACATCTAAAATCTGCAGCGATGCTGTCCTGAGCTTTGAATTTGGGTGTTGAGCTCTACTAAACTAGATCAATGGTTCCAGGTCTCTGTATGGATTTACAAGTCTATTTTTGGACTGTCAATTAGAATAGCTCCAGAATGGTTAGACTTATGCTCTGCTTAACCTTTCACAGATAAACTAAATGGATGCAAACACTAAACCATCCCTCTTTCTGAGCTTGCTCAGAAGCCATGAGAAGAATTGCAGGCCTCTCATTTTCAGTGCTTCCTAAGGGTCTCCACCACAGTGTGTGATCAGACAGACATTCAGATATTTGACCTTGAGGTGATCTTGACGCGATGGAGCTTATTCTTTCAGTACCAAAGAAAATAAATGGAAGAAAGCTGCTGTTCTTCCTCTGAAACCCCAGATTACTGCTTCTGGTTGAAATATTTCTGTACTAAACACCTCTCATTACCAGTATTTCATGATGTTACCAAACATCACCTCTATCTTACCTCTGTGATAACTACAGCCTAGATGGACAACACGGTTACAATAGTATTGTAACATGGTAACAGCACACATTCTCCCAAGCTGTCTTTTGTAAAAGGCAGCATTATATTATCCCACTTTAATACTCTGCTGAAAAATTACCTGTTTTGGTATGTCTCTAATGAGTAGCCAGCTTGGATGTTGGGAATAAAGTTATTACACCAATTCTCACTGTTTCACTGGTGTCCTGTATTTCCTTGTGTTGCCTTATATCTTTATTCCATGTGCTTCTGCTCAGGCTTTACTCTTATTTTTTTTTTGCTGAGGATTTTATGAACTGATAGCCATGAAGCCCTCTGGCTCCTGTTTGCTTCTACTGTGTTCAGGGAAACAGGACACTGCATGTGTATTTGTAAATAAAGAAGATACACCTTAATAATACAACAAAATTCTCCATCACAGAGAAACAGCTCTGATAAATGCTGAATATCAGCTAACTGTGCACTAAGGAAAAAAAAACAAGAATGATATTAAAAGAGCAATGTATCTATATTTAAAGTTACTCCTAATTATTGCTATAATGCAGAAAGATGCAGGGTGCTTTACAAGCATCATTAAATAAGCCCCTCCCCTCACCCCAATTCAGAGCATTTTGAGGCTTTGGTATTTAAATAAAAAACAGAATATAAACTCTTGATGTTTATTGCACTTTAAAGGATATGGGTAATTCTACAAGAATCAAGGAGAAAAAAAATTCTTTTGCACAAAACTATGAAGGAAAAATTGTATTCAGCTCGAGTACTCTGAATACATGTTCTCTATAAAGTTCAATAGTTGTTTTCCTCCTAGATGTGAACCAGCTGGTTGACATAGTTTATTTGGGCTGTTAAAACATTTGATACTTTTTTAAGAAGCTTGAGGATTTGGACACATGAAATCCCAGTCCTCTCTCCATTACTCACTTAGAGTTTTAGTGTAACAGACTATTCATGATGTCTCTTCTCAGATATTTACATCAACAGCGACATATGCGCTTATCTTATGATGAACTACAGCTCTGGGCTGTGAGCTGGTTGAGGTGCAGATGCATGTTTTGTTCTGCTGAGCTGTGTATGGCAGCAATAAAATGGAGGAAGAGCAGTTACAGATAGGTGAGACAGGGAAGTAACATCTCAGGCTCCTGCAGCTGTTTGTGAAGGAAATAAAAGTAGTTCAATGTGCTACAAGAATTAAAATTTCATCACAGAATAGGAGCTGGCTAAGAGACACAAGACAAAGAGGGAAAGAAAACCAACATTTAATTTGGTGAAAAAAAAAGCATAGCAACGCTGTCAACTTTTATGAAACGGTAAAAATAACATTCTGAAAAACAAAGTAAAATTGGAACATATGAGAAAACCCATGTTAAATATTCTGGATGGAAGATGACTGAAAAATGTCTGCAGAGTAAAGGACTCTAACTGAATGGACAGAATCACGGCTGCTAAAATTTAGCGTTGATAAATTGAAAACATGCACATTAGAAAGGATAATCTGTACTGCTCATTTTCTCCGATGCAGTCTAAATTAACTACAATCCCTTAGGAAAAACTTCAAGTGTCATTGCAAGCTGCTTAATGAAAACCAGTGCTCAATATGCTGCAAAAGTTAAAAACCAAGCAAAATGTTGGCTGCATGCATGAAATGATTGAGGAGAACAGTAAAAAACTCCTCCTTGCTCAAGGACATGACCCAAATACAGAGGCTTGTAGTCAGGATTCTTTTGGGGATTGTTGTTGGTTTATTTCTTTTTCAGTTTTGTAGGACAGTATCACATATATCTTTGATGCAGTTTTCTTATATATAAAAAAATGTCCTCAAAGCTGAGGTCACAATAGAAATTAAAGAAGAAATAGTAAATGTTCTTAAACCTCATGAAACCAATCTATTTCCCAAAGAAATCCCTGCAAAAAGAACCTAAGGACTTTGTCTAATAGAAGTTCATTTTATGCTTTTTTCTTTTAAGTGTTTTTGTTTGTTTGTTTACTTTGGGGTTTTTTTTTTTGCTGTTTCTGTGTCTTGTGCCTTTAAGTATGTAGAATAGGCTCCATCATACCTAACCTGATATAGTTACAGTCCGTGTTTGTGACTGTAGGTCAGTCACTGCTGAATCCCTCATTGAAGAGAGGAAGGCACTTTTAAAGCACAAATCACACAGTACAGTTTAGGTGTCTGTTTTAGGACACCTGTTTTAGTCTGCACTGACTGTATGCAAACCTAATGTAACTAGCACAGGCCAAATGCTGGCATCTTGTCAGGTAAATGCCAGCCTTACAGATCATCAACATGTCATGGTCCCAGCTCAGTTGTAACTTCTTTTTTATTTTTATTTTTATTTTTCCAAAATATTGTTGTCACAGTTTGACTTAGGTCCGACAACAATGCTCTCGATCCCCCCTCCCCCCAACCGAGGTAGGGAAGGAGAGAGAGAAAAAGAGAGAGACTTGGCTGGATTGAAAACTAAACTACACAGCTTTAATTAAAACACTAATGAATGATACAAGAAAATATATACAATTATATACAAATATATTCAGGTATGGGCAAAAGCCTCTCGCCTCCCCCCACCCCAGCAACTCCCACAGCACTTCCCTGAACTGGGAAGAGTCCCGAGGAATCCCGGAGCGGCTGCTGGAGAAAGCAGAGAGTTATGGGGGTCACAAGAGATCAAGCCTGAGGATCGACGGTGATGGATGAACAGAGTCCTCCCCGGACACCGGCCATGGACGGAAGAGAAGGGGAGAAAAAGAAGGAAGGAAGTTGTCTTCTGTGATCTCTGACCTTCCTCTGAGCTTATGTAGATATATGGAATGGAATATCTTTGGCCAATTTTGCTGTCCGTCTAACTCAGCCTCTTACGGGGGGGGTCACAAATCTCCCCATAGTGTCTGAGCCGGCAGAGTGCAGGTGCAGCCTTGAAGCCTCAGTAGTTAGAAAAACATTCCACTGTCTTATCAGCCTAGCAGAACACACTGTTGCTAGTTACAAGAAAGCTTACTGAAGAAAAAAAAAAAAAAATCAGTAAAGAGAAAAATTGGCTTCATCCTGGCTCACACCAGGACAATTGTATGCAATAAATGTTTTGAGTAGGAAATCCCAACTTCTTATTTAGCTTTTTTAAACCAGGAAATTTACTTGTTCTTCCATTTGTTCTTAATGACATTGTATGAATTTTATAGTTTCACCTGACCTTATAAAAAACCCCAATACCTCCAGTATATATTAAAATTGTTTTCAGACTCTTGCTTGGAACAAGATGTTCCATCTAGTGACTCTGGTACAGAAATGTGTAACTGAAAATAGCCTTTAAATAGGAAAAAGAGTTTAGAAAAAGCACACCACATGATATGGCAATTGGAATTTTTATGTCCTGTGAACTCTGTCCTATGTGCTTAAAACAAATTGTAGATTAATTTATATTTATTTTTGGCTTAGACAAGTGAATAGATTAGTTTGTCTGACAGAAGCATGTCATATTTATTCTGCAAAACTGTTCAGTTACTTTTGAAATTTTCAAAGAAGTACTAAAAATTATTCTGTTGTCTTATAGTGGACTGAATAACTGAGTAGACTGCAGCTCCCTCTTATTGGATGAAAGTCTGTCATGGGGTTTAATGTGTTTAATGTGCAAGCCAAAGTTATGACCGTTTTAGAGCACATGAGCACAAGAAGCTGACAGTCTTTCTCCAGTTTGTTGTAACTGATGGAAAAAAATAAATTAAAAAAAAGCATACAAGACTTACAAAATTGTAGGCCTTGAAAAGAGTATTTTAAAACAGTTTTTCCAGACCTTAGCCTTTTACTTGAAATAAATAAATTATATTCGTCACACTCAACATCTAATTTTTCCCTTTAAATCCAATAATGATTGCCATACACAAAATGGAGATGTCTGCTTGGGTACAGTACTAAGTATATCAAGACCTTCTGATAAGTGGAGATAATAGGTGTTCATTTAACCCTTCAATTGCCAGGTATTTAATATGAAAAACCAAAGCTCAAAGTCTGAAAATAATTGCAGATTAGTACAATAGGCTATTTAAAAATCTCTGCATGCATACATAGCAGAAACGTGATGTTCTCTGAAGATTTAAGCTGATGTTCTCTTCAAGGAAGGACAGATTGAACAAATTGCCATGATAAAAGAGCTAGAGGGCATTAAGTCAGCCAGTGCCTTCTTCAGCTGTGTCCCATAGCTACAGGGCCAGAGAAAGAACAAAATCCATCCTGCAGGGACTTGTTCAGTGCCAGAATACTTTTAGGATCATTTTCAGCAAACAAATTACACAGTGGGAAAAGGTTCTCATTTTATGATTGTGCAAGTAGACAAAGTATGTTGGCTTTTTTTTTTTTTTTTCTTTTCAGCTGGCCAACCCTTCTCCTTACAAATATTTGTAACAAGGTTGTGCATTTTAAACATATCTTTTCTATCCTGCCTTATTGTGGCTTGAATTCAGAAGGATTCAAGACAATCCAAAGCCTCCTCTGAAATTTTTAAATACACTGCGTAGCTTAAGAACTTAACTTTGCATATCTATGGCTCTACTTATGACTTTAGATCATCATATTTATACAACAATGCTTGTCCCATTCCCTGAAGGATTTGCTCAGACCTCCTTTTGTTCAGTTTGACACTACAAATTATTCTACTAATTATGCAAAGAATTAGGGAACACACAAATGCAAATAAAACAGATCTTTCGTAGGAGGACTAAGATATTTTGAAATTAGTATTTGAAGGTAACATATGGGTCTTTTTCCAAAATTATTACTGCATTCCTACACAGAGAAACTGGGGGAAGTAGAACTGTTAAGTAGAATGAAGAAAGATATGTTACCAGTTTAAAGTCTGTCATAACAGGCATGTAGAAGTTTTCCAGCATTTTTGTTGAACTATCTTTGTTAAATCAGAAATGCATGTAACCCAAAGTGCTACCTTCTGGAAGACAAGAGCACATGGGTATATGTGAGCTTTGAAATAAGGGAATAGATGGAGTTTATAGGGAAAAGGAGTCTGGGGTTGCAGCGACCAAAAGCTGAGTACAGGTAAGACAGTGAGTGACAAGACAAATCTGACTCCTGACAGAGTTAAGAGGTGTTAAAAAGAACAAAGATTATTCATTCTACTCAGCATTTGCAAGGCTTTTGCTCTGTTTTGCATGCTATACTTTTAAGAAAAATTAGAAGGATTATAGAGGACAGAAACAAGACAGAGCAGAGCTTTCAAAATTTGTGATCAAATATTAAATAACTATAATTCTGATTTAGAAAGGGATATCCAAAGAACAACATGTGAACAGAACTCTAGTATGTCAAAAAACATATACAAACTAAAGCTGGGTAGCCCATAGGAAATTGAGAATACTGACAGTGGCCCATGGGGAGTGCCTAGCACAGGATGATGAATGAGATAGTCTTCAGGGGTTCTCAAAGCCCCCCTTGGCAGGGAGAATTTTGATTTCATGCCAGATCTTTCTTGGTGATGTAGTTGACAGGCTTGACTTACTGTGGTTCAGAATATCATTCTCTATGGCAAATCAGTTTGCTGCATTTCTTATTGTTGTGACCCAGATATACATCAGCATTCCTCTTTGTGCTTTGCAGATGTGCTATGTACACCCTATTACAGAGAAAAATTCTTCATTTGAGCTACATTTGAAAACATGCTGAGTCTCTGAAATCTCCAAACTTTCCAAGTCCTTTTATTCTAGCAAAATACAAACCCAAGATATTTGACTCAAATTTAGGGTCCATGCTCAAAAAATGGAATGATGTGGTAACGTGGGTGAAACAGCCCTATGCCCCTAAATTAACCCCAAATCTCCTTATCCATAGAATGCAAATACATAAGTATTTGTTTAACTAGCTATTTAAATACTGAGTCTTGACATTGCAATCCAGAACATACCCAGTATTTGTACATGACTTCTTCATGGAACAGTGAGCAATCATAAGTCCAAACCAAAATACAGCACGGCTAGGATTCCATACTTTTTAATTCAGCCTCTTAAAGCCTTGGCATACACTCTAAGTCCACAGTTAAAAGGTACAGGACATGAAGGAGAGCAGTTCATTCCTCTGTATAATGACTGTGAAAGGTTCCTATTTCTTTTATTTGATTATAAATAGAGCCTTGGTGATTGGCTTAGACTAATACTTGCTTTAAATTTAGGAGAGATTGATTCCATTATAACTAACTGAACGTAGTGTTTAATCATCTATATTTACATGGGTCTGAAGGGCCAAAGACAAATTAACATTGATTAATATGCAATATATATAGAGAGTAAACAGATTTTTAAGAGGCTGCAGATGCTAGATATGAAGAGATAGAGAAAACTGACTGGACAAGAAATCAAAAGATATATAAAAAAAAACCCCAGTAGTGACCTGAGCAATTACCAAGACAAATGCTTAATGATGAGTTCCAAAACTCCTTCTAAGTAGTTTACTAAACACAAAGTAGATGTTTTTCAATTTCTGTATCATAAAATAATAAGCAGTTTTAAAAATAACACAATTAATATGTCTTGTCTTTTGACCAAAATGTTGAAGAGTATTGAATAAGACCTAAACAGTATACTGATAGACCAACAACTCTAATTAAAGAATATTGAAAAATAAATAGCTTACAAATAAATATGCCCACGTACAAAGATGGCATACTGGTCTCCTCATGATATAAGTAGAAATAACCTATGATTTGTTTTACACTGATTGTTATAAGACATTTTCCAGAGACATAGTTAGAGAACACTCACTACTTTCAGAAAAGGAACATAAATTAATTTCACCACTTCTTCTTGAACTGTGCGCCCTGCACTGAGACTCTGAAGAACTTCCATTACAGGTTGAAATGCTTCTGAAAGTTACCCTCACTAGTTACCCAAAGCAATCCACAGGCCTTGATGTTTACTCATGACAGTGGCCTTCTTCTAACTCTGTCAATAGAAGTCTATTTACACCACCTTCTCAAGCTGAAGTTTAAGATGATCCTTGGTGTCCCAAACTAAATGTAAGGCAGGGATATCTGAAAAACACTGTATTCACCAATACGGCTGAAGAGGTCTTGGCAGAATTTTATTTGGTGAATCACCTATTTCTTTTATTTGACATACTGTCAGTGGTAGTATCTTTCAGTAAGCTGATTTATCTTAATGCAGTTAGACTATTTTTGATTAACACTAGGGTACTGTATGATTAAGACATTAGTACGTCTATTGGATTCTTACACAGAAGATCACTTTTTACATAATTATTAAGTCCTTTATTAAAAGTGAGATATAGAATAGATATATGTATTGTACCAGAGTAGGAACAGTTTCCATCTTGCAGCAATTGCTTTGTTATATTTTACTCTGAGACCCATTTGGGAAATTTTAAATTGCCTTTATGGTCAATATTTAAATAAACCAACAAAAAAAATTATATAAAATAGTATTTCTATAAAATATTGGCAGCATTCAGAATGTCCTTAATCAGGTATCATGTCCATGCTTTTTTGCAGATAAACAAAGGTATTTTACAAGGTTTTTTCATTGTCTCGCTCTAGTGTCTTCCCCTTTGTGTTCTTCTGCCATACATTTTGTATTCCAATCTTCCCAAAGTCCTACTGTCTCAACAACAAAAAAAGAAATGCAAGGAAAAAAAATTAATGACCTTTCAGATATTTTTAGAGAAAATATTTTAATGTGTGTAGAAGTGTGTGGAATATGCAGAGAGCTCTCTAAAGTAAGTGTTCTGCCTCACATGCTTTTATCAGATGTGTGGAGCAACAACTTAATGCAATAGAGAAGATGGCAATTTATGCTTTAATGGTTTTATTGAATGCCATTTGCCTCTATTGACATACATATATTACTCTCTATAAAATACAATATCCGTCCTAGCCTGTGTAAAGAGCAGAGAACAAAGAACAAAGAAGAATACTTTTCTGTAAGAGCTATTTGTTCAAGTGCTGCTTGGCACCACTCACAATACCACTAAAAATGTGCTACTGAGACACCTGCATTAACAGTTTAAGTATTAACCACCTCCTATTTACTTTTGTTGTCTCCATTGTCACAGTGGAAAGAAAGCAGCATGTGGTGTGTGCGTGTACACATGTGTGTTAAAGTTCAAACTATCTCCCAGGATATGAAAAAAACATTCAGCCTCACAAAACAGGTGTAAGCACAGCAGAGATTTATGGGAGAAGGGATTGGTTACCTTGGAAACAGGTCTGAATTCTTTCATCAAACAAGATGCTAAGTGTTGACCTATTTCCAACTGCTGTGTATGGATTTAAGGTGGAATTTCGTGCAAAGCTCATATAAAAAGGTCCTCCTATCAACACTCAGTATTTGTGTACTGTCTAAATGCATTACTTTGCTTCTTTTACACTTCTGAACATTTACAGTGAGAAAGATAATTGACAAATGAAAAGCAGAAGTGAAGAAGGATGTGATAATCTTGACAAAAATTTGTTTACAAGATATTTGTAGTACTTGTGAACACTTTAAAATCTTTTAGCCAACATACTATAATCTTTATAATAAGTACATAATGAATATAGGTTAACAGTAGTTTATGGCAACAAGCCACTCTCCATCCCATTGCATAAGTTACAGATCTGAAATCTGAGATAAGAGTTCCACTAGGTATTTAGCATTATTTTGTCTTCCACAACCTCAGCTACAAGAGTTTGTTTTATTTTTGTAAGAACTGACATTTTTGCTTGTAAGCCTATTACAACTGGCACTCAGTTCTGATAGACCCTTTAATGCAGAGCATTAACAATAGAAAGGTAACTGTGACTAAATCAATCTACTTTCTCATCACATCCAATAAACTTCAAGCTATAGGAAAGTGAAAACAGAAAGAATCATTAATGTACAGATAATAAACACACACAAACACAGATAGAGAGCATCTGTACTGTACCATGTGTTACTAATTTAGGGATCCTCCAAGGTTGTCTGGATGTCTAGGCAATACAATGCAACTCAGCATCTCACAGAGATGTGATATCAAATCCCAGAAGCTGTCAGGTTGCCTGCCTGGTGTAAATACCAATTATCATCTGGTCTGAACTATTTTGGGTGAATTTCTCTCTGTTCCTTGGCACCATGGAAAGACCAAGCTGAGTAATGAGCAGAAAGAAAGTAAAGCAAAAAACTCACAAACTGAAATTCAGCTGAGCCTGATGAAGAAAATAATTGGAAACTGCATAAACCAATACTATGAAAACAGGATTGGGCTGCATTCCAAATCTAGTTCACATCATCATCTCATTAAGTGATTTTTACAGCTATACTTAAGTGCATTGTATATGTAATATTTTTTGAAACCTTCCATTTTTTAGAAATTTCCAGTGAGAACAAGTGGATTCATTTATGATGGGGTATGTTTCTTGACAGAAATATATTAAAAGCTATATATTTGCAGCACTATGAATACCTAGATTTTATTTATCTTAATATTTTTTGGTAAGGGTCTGAAAACATTTAAAGACCAAAAAAAGGTGTGAAGGTACCTCAGAACATAAACCTGTGGAAACAAACATATATGGCAAGCCACATAGTCCCTTTCACCATAAAGTCTCACCAGTTTTAAGAGAGATCAAAATATTTTCTTCACTCTGATATTTTTTCCCACAGTTCTTACTTTGGTAATAATATTCTTTGTGAGATAAAAGAGAATATTATTGAACTAACTGAAATATTTTTATTTACTTTGGCCACAGAAATGGGATTTGCCCAGCCCAATGATGTAGCCAGCCACAGGTAAGATAGGATAGGCTCCCTGCCTGTATACAGGGACCTACCAAATGTTGGATGTGCTTTGCTCAACAGATACTCTGGTGTTTGTTGTGTTTCTGATTTATACTATATTTGCCACTTGCTCACTAAATTACAGATACATGACTACATTGTGTTGTGTTTAAATAAGTGGATATTATTAATTACCTGCTGCAATGAATTAACACATAGAGCAAAGCAAGAAATGTCTGGAGGAATAAACAAGCTCAGCTCCTGTGTATTTTATTTCATTTTTCATCTCTACAGTTTAATGTATGTCAGGAGACATACCTTCTGACATTATTTTACTGTTAAAATGACATTTTCTTAGAATTTTTCTGGAGTTTGTTTAAAACTTGACAGGCTTATATTCTTGAACGACACCCCATGGATGCCTAAAGCTCTGCTGACAATGTCAAGGATGCCAGTGCTCCAGGAAGCTTGGCCAGCCCTAGCATGTGCCCTGGATAAGCAGACAGGTTCCTGCAGCTTCTAAATACATCAGCTTGCTCTGGCTTTAAATTGCCCCAGGCCTGGAGGCTGAGCAATACTGCTCTTCCATATCACGTTGAACTAGCACAAAATGTGCACCCTTTGTCAGTGAAGTCATGGGGAGTTTCCCAAAATGAAAAATGGCTGGAATGAGTACAGCCAATGCTGATGGCCTGATGAAAGCTTGTCAGAATACAGCCAATGCTGATGGCCTGATGAAAGCTTGTCAGAATCACTTTATATTTCTATATTCTCCTTCAAAACAGTGAAATACTTCTCACTACTTTTTCCTATCCTTTTTGTGCATGGTTCTCACTATTCACACTCTTATAGCAATTTAAATCAGACCTTCTATTTTGCATTCATGTTTTTTTCTTCTTAATTATAATAGTCATCTCGCCAAAAGCCAAAGCCCAAACTAATAATCTACGTCCCACAAATGTCCTAATTTACACCCTTATGTACACAGAAAAAAACCCTAACAAACAAAAAAATAACAAAAAAAATTGTCACCTGATTCAACAGAAAAGATTCCATATCATTTTCTTCTCACCTTTTTCTTCTTTCCTGCTTGTCTAAATCCTAAGCAAAACTGAAAGTCATTACTAGCAGACTTCACTGTTAAGACTCAGAAGGAAACCATGTATTCCACAGTCAGGTACATATACATTCTTTACAGAAGTTCTTTCTTTGCACTCCATTAGTTTCCTTCAGTATTTTATGAATGCAGAATTAAAAAATAAATTAAAAAATAACAGGAAATGGTAATACAAATTAAAGCTAAAAATGCTGATTAACACCTGAATATTAAATAAGCAATACTCCAAGCATTCATATTTTTCAGGTATTTAATTAGGCATGAATCACAGATTTAATCCTTTATGACCTTAACTATAGATGAAAATGAAAAATACATTTAAATACTGATTTTTAATAGAGGACTTCAGCTCTGTCTGCAGCAGGTTCTTATGTGTATGAAATGGATGGCCATGGATGTAAAAGAGGAAAAAATAAAAAATGAGAGCAACGAGGGTAATGAATCAAGTTTTTGATTAAGTATACCTGCAAAAGTGAGACAGTGCCCTCAGCATAAAAAAATCTGCAAAAAGCAATACACTATAAATGAAGGTAATGAAATCTGTATTAACTGATTGATTAATAATGCTTAACAGTGAATACAAACACTTGGTTTCTATGAGCATTTCCCTCCCCAGGATGTATTGAATGTATTGAATTTGTTTTTCTGTTCAAATATTACAACAGAAGTATGGAGTGCTGCGTTTCCTGGAGTTTTTAATTAATTTTAATATCATTTATCCCTAATAAAAATACTTACATATATTAAAATATCAAAATAGTTACTTTATTATGCCTTTCTCCTCCTTGTAAAATCTTTAGTCCAAGTCCATCCAAATCTAAGAAGGATCAGTGTTGGCTCCACTACAAGAAAGCACTATTAACAGGGTACATAAAAAGCATAGGGATTATAGAAACAAATTGGACATGCACATACATCATACAGTAAGACAACTAAGGATTCAAGTGTTCTGCTAAATTAGAATGAATCTACATTATAAGTTGCCTTCAAAGGTTTTGCAACTTGATTAGTTTTAATTCACTTAATTTTTATTAATTTGTCCAATGACTTTATAAAAAAAAAAAATAAATCTAGGAACTGGTTTCAATATACTGTATTTTGGTAAGACTGCTGCACATCAAAAGACCTTTTCCTTTACAAAGGCAAAAAACACCTGCATATAATAAAGCAATGTCAGGGACCCACACAATCGGTGGAATTCTACAGTAGCATTTTAATCCAATGTGCACACACAGTGCAACTTTACCTTTCAAAAAGCTTCCCCATTTCTACCTGACTGGCTAGGTACAGACAAAGGCTAGCAAGGTCTGTCCATGGCTAGGGAATAAACTGACTGCATATGAGACAGCTTTAGTTTGGAAGCCATGAAAGCAAACTTGAGCACTGAAATACAAACAACCTTAATCTATCCAGTATTTTAACATAACCCTTTACTTTCATAACCTTTCTGCAACTCATGGGATCAACTCTAGTACTTTAAATGCGTCCTTCAGAAAGCATTGTGGGTCACCAGTCATGCTCAGGGAGAAGAGTTGCCCATATAAGTGGGAACAGCAGTGCTTTCCAAGCCACCCCAGCACTTCCTGGATATCATAGATCTATGCTGTTTTAAACTGAGTGTGCTTTTAAAGTGCATCCGAGTCCTTAGTGCTCAGGAAACAATGTTGTGAGGAAAGCTTCAGCTTTGTGCTGTGATCAATATTGAAATACTCTTGGTCTTTTGCTGCACTGTTCTCAAGGTAACCTTTGCTGTCAGAGAAGTCAGATTCAGCAGTTTATTACATGAAATCAGAATGAAATGCAAAAGAATGGCTTCAGAGGCTTTCCAGCAATATGTGTTTCAATGAATGGGGTCTGGTGGTCTCTAAGTGAAAACAGATCTATTCCAAGTTTATTTAAATATATTTTACAAAACTCCTTCTAGTTTATGAGGTCCTTTCAGTCTGCAGCATTCTCCTTCTTCATAGTAAAAGCCTTTTCCCTTTCTCCTTTATCCCTTCCTATGAAGACTTTTGCTAGATAAATGAACAAGGGATAAACCCCATTTTTAGAAGTCTCAAGAAGAATCTAGTGTTCTGGATTCTGGAGAACCAAAAAACACCAACAAAAATGAGGATGTCAATAGGGTAGAAGGTTTGGAAGATAGCCACAGAGAGTGAGAAATGCTTTTTAAAGAGCTGCAGTAGAGATGGAGACAAATCAGCATGAGGGGATGTATTAATTAAATAAAGATCAATAGAGAAATACCAGATGAAGACAAGCTTTCAGCAGCAGTTCCCCAGTGATTTTGGTGTGTCAGCCCTCCTGCTCCATTCCAGTCACAGTCTGAAGACAGGTGTTCAAGCTGTGGGGGGATGATCCATGCTGCCTCATTCCCACCCCTCACTCAGCTACCTCTGATTTGTGGCATTTTCTGGTTCCTGCAGGAACCTGCAATACCTTCTGCAGCCCTGTGACTCCCACACCCACTTGAGGGCTGTGCCACTCAGCAAGAGCTGCTGCCTTTCACCTACTGCAGAAGATGACTTGAGGAAAACTCTGAAAGATGTCTGATCACTTTCCAGTCCTTCTCTATGAAAAATACATCTGTTTTGCAACATAACTTCCACTCTTGACAGACACCTTTGATTCTCCTTGTCTGACTTGGAGGGTATATTTCTTTTTTTCACATCGTATATTTATAAACTGCTTTTCTGTGCATTTTGGAATCTCACCATCCTCCCAAAAAAGGGGACGTTTGCTATCTCTGTCAGCAAACTCTGCTGCGTAGGAGAGCACTTTTAGTGTCTTTGAGAACAACAGTTTTGTCACCCTGTTGCATAGCTCCCTTTTGCCTCCTAAACATTTCACATTAAGCTGGCAGGACAGCTCTTGTAGGCTCTGACTTGATTTTCCTTGCATTCCTTTATTGGGAAAGAAATAAATTTTTAATTGTAGAAGTGAAATTAAAACAAATAGAGCTTTTGCTCAAGCTTTTCAGTTTAGTTAATGTTACAAAAGAGCTTGCAACATATCCCAAATGTATTAAAAATATTAGCCCTTGAAGTTCACTCCTTTGGGAGAACAAAAATTAAGACAAATAATTATTAAAATTTGAAAACGTTAACTTAAATATGAGGAAAATATTAGTTTTCTTAGCAACACACTGGCTCCAGAAGACTGTTTAAATGTGGTAGACAATATGAAAAACCTTTTAAAAACCTCAGATAAACTCAGAGTTCCCCTCTAGCCATTGTACTCATGCTTTTGTTCATATATCTAAGCTTTCACTGCAGTAACTACGCCAGTGAAGAGTCTCCATGGAGACGGAAGTAATTTTAAACACCCATGACTTTTCAGAACATTAATGGCTCTTAACAGATACTGTATGAATTTTCAGCTAATGGCAACATTCCTGATCATTATTGGACACATCTGTATTTTCTGGAATCTTCTCACGTGAATACGTGCATAGACAACAAAACTCTAACAAGCATTTATATTTAAGGTCAACTAACCGGTACTGACTTACCTTGATCTATGAAGAAAATGTCTTTAAGTCTGCCTAGAAATAGAATTTTAACTGCTATGTTAACTGTTCAGCATTTTTGGCTTAATAGCTCAGAAAAAATGTAGATTATAAAGGCTGTACTGAATAAAGAGAGAGGCTAAAATGGCTGATTTCAATTGATGCATCTCAAAACATAATATAAAGTGATAGTTTATATTTGTTTCAACTTTACGACAGCTTACACACATGCAATTTTAAATTATGTACTCTCTTTATTTTTTTATTGATTTAAAATTCTAGATGCAGATTTCAGGTTTCCTGTGTGTGGCTTGGGTCTTTATGATGTGTTTGCCAATTCTCTTTTCCCAGCAACCAAATTTGAAAGGACTGATATTAAATATTACATCAAAGGGAGGTTTGCAATCCCATCCTTTCTGGTTCATGCTGTTACATTAAGTTCTATTATCTCCTTGTTTGTAGTAAGGGAACTGTAATATGCAGGCTGCTGTCACGGATTGGCAGCACCTGAGTCCCATTCCTTCCTTTCCTAATTGCTTTGAAACAGAATTTGTTTGTTGTTTGTTTGTTTGTTTGTTTCCCTTTATTTTTGCTTCCTTTAGTACTGTTTGCCTCTGCTAATATATACACATAGCTAAGTGCAAATTTCATGTGTTCAATTTACATGGATTTTCTACAGAGTTTTTCCATCCAGGAACAACAGGATAAACCACTCCACATGAGCGATGCTACTTTTGTTGTTTACTGTATATCTGAAAGGCTAGTTTAAAATGTAGATATAGAAAAACTGGAGACATCATGCAGATATGCCTTTGTCAAACTGGGCCTGGAATCAGTTTTGTATTTTTGGTTTTTGAAGGGAGCCATTCCCTACCAACTATTTTTAATTGATACAACACTTCCTTTTCACTTGCTATGAACAAAGCACTGTAAATAGAGATTTATCATGCAAGTGACAGGAGACAATTAAAAATAAAATACATTGATTTATTCTTCCCCCTGGAGTATGTGCCTCTTATGATGTGAACTCACACCAGAGTGTGTTTGCTGCAAGTAGAGGGGAGCGGGGAGCTTATGACAGCCTTCCCTGCTGTGAACAGGGACAGCTACAACTCCTCTTGTGATTTCATGTGTAAAACTGGAACCTGTGGGAGATTTTTTTAATCAGCTTGTGACCTCCTGGGCTCACTGTGTTCACTGCCAGTTCTGCAAGAGTATCACATGATGTCTGCAGAAACCAGGTACTGTATTTTGCAGCCTATTTAATAAATACACAAAACCAAATACAAGTCAGGTTTTCTGTCCTACTTATTATCCAGAAAGAGAAGGCCACTAATGCCTCTTGCATTGTGGGAAACATGAGTGATCACAGAGTAGAAGTTGAACCTCCAATGTGGATTAACAGGCTATTTTTAGAATATTAGTGGTTGAAAGGGACCTCCAAACATCATCGACTCCAGCCCCCCTGCTGGAGCAGGACCAAAATACCACACACAACTAGGGCAGATTACTCAGAAAGGCATCCAGACAGGTCTTGAAAGTCTCCAGAGAAGGAGACTCCACAGTGTCTCTGGGGAGGCTGTTCCAGTGCTCTGCAACCGTCAGAGTACAAAAGTACACCCATTTTTGCTTATCCAGTGGTTATGCTAGCCATATCACCAGGCTTTGGGAGCAGGGGGTACCAGTCACACCTGCATAAAAGAAACATTTCCTGATGTAAACTCATTCCTGAGGCTGCAGCTTTGGATTTTTTTTAATAACAATCAGATAGAGATAGGTTGTAGTGCTTTTAGAAGTCTGCTGAATTTGTATGAGACACATTTTCTTCAGAAAATAACTGTGTCCTGAGCTTCCTAAGAAGCTGAAATACACATTTTCAAGTACCATGCAATCTGCTCTGGCAGTCAGCTGGAATCTACCACCATAAGAGTTTTAAGATCTGTTTTAAGTTGCTCTTCCTGACTTCCTTGAAACTGAAATTTCCAAAAGTTACATTGTTTGTGCCCTGATGTTCTCTATGTAGATTTGGCAGTGTGTCAAACAACAAATGACTCAAAAAGTAGACTTTTTTCTTTTTTTTTTTTTTTATTTAAAAAAATGTTGTTAGGCATTCACTATGAATGTCTTGGTTTCATAGTCAAGGTCTTGCAATATTCTGATGCTTCATTTGCTGGCCAGATCTGAATAGCATTATGTTTCATTTTTAAAATAACCACTACTACTTGATTACTTTGCCATGCTACTTTGCAGTTTTTGATTAAAAGTCAGAGTATCTGGCACTTTTTCTGCTTGATCATAGGGCTGAATTCCAATAAAACTTATACTCACCCACATATAGCCTATATCTCACATAGCTATCATCCTTTAAAAACTGCCAGTGCTTGACACTCTCAACAAGCTATGTTGAAATCATATGCAGATGAAAGGGTGAACTAAAAGCAGAGGAGCTACCAGGGGAAAGGAAGTGGTCTGAGGAGAGCAGAGGTGAGGGAGATAATGAAGGAGAGGGAACTCAGTTAAACTTCTTCAGACTTCCCACAATGCTATACACTGCTTTGCTGCTGACTCATAAAATCTTGGTTTTGTGGGGTTTTTGAACGAATACTCTCCATGTTGCATGAATGAAATTGAAGCTTTCAGTGCTACTGACATGTAACCTGAGCCACAGAAGATAACTTCAAATCTGAAACCCCTCAAAGGAACAGCTCTGTCAGTGAATCACAAGGTTTGGTTTTGGTGCAGGGTCCATTATATCCTCTGAAGTTAAGAATAACAGCATTGGAGTACACAGAAAAGTAAATCTGCTGTAACTTGAGCTGAGAGTAGGAACTGTTTAGAGACATAACCGTGTCACTGATAAGATTCACATGTTATTAGCTGGCAGCAGAACTTTCATTTGGAAATGCTGAGTGACAGTGTACCTTTGTCAACATGTACTGTCACAGGCAGATAAAAAGAATATAGGACTTATTCTCCAGCCAATAAAAAAGATCATTACCACAAGATTTTATTATACCTATTACTAACAAAAATAAATATTATGAGTTGATGATAACATGCCAGGTTTTGTTTCTTTTGCTACTGGCAATAGCTCTCTATAAAATAAAGAGACAGACTAGACCAAATATTGGAATCAGTCTTTCATATAGCTGCTTTAGCATAGGGTTATATTACTATCCTTCAATGTATCTTCCTAATAAACTCCAGCAGCTCACTACTGGCCTCTTAGAAGCACTTTCCATTTTAACTTTTTTTAAAAAGAAAAGCATAGGAGAAAACAAACAAAATTGAAAATCTCATTAAGAGTAACTTAGCACAGTCTAATTAATGGATAGCAGTTCAGCACAGCAGCATTTAGATGCTAATCTGATAATGTGGTTTGCTTTCATCTACCTCAGTGTAACCCTCAGTGACTGCATATGAAGAAGAGCAGAAGCTGGTACCAAATGGAAGACAGTTCTCTGAATGGCTAAGTATCTTCATCAGCCATGCAATGAAACTCCACTGTGAAATTTCCAGTCCAACATAGTTAGTTAATGCTCACACTATTTTATCTGCACTATTATTACTAGTTACTGATGTTCAGTTACTAGCTGAGAAACAGCAGGCTATAAAATAGGTATGTTCTGTTTCTTGCTATGTGACCATAGAGAGCAATGAGCAAAAACTTATGAACAAGAGGATAATTCTGCCACATACACTCCTATTAATTAGAACTGAAGTATGGGGATAGTGAAGCCAGACCCCTCATCTTGCCAGTTGTAGACAGTAGCCAAGCATGATTTCCTAGTTTGTCATATTTTCCCAAATAAAGGTTTTGTGGTTTCACATCAGACAGGACTATCACAGTTTTATGAGTGAGGAAAAATGGCCTAGGAAAGGAAGTGATACAGCCTTCCTTACAACCATCCAGCTCTAAAAAGAAGAAAAGTTAATCCCCAGAACTCTAACCCTTATCTGTAGGGGTAGGGGCTATAAAGGAAATGCAGTCACATTCATGATTAGCTACCAGTCTGCAGCTGGTGCTAACAGAGAGGCTGCAAACCATGGTGCTGCAGTAAGTCACATTTAGTTATTGCCAACAGTAGTCCTAGTTAATTACCATGTGAGCTGGGAAAAAAAGAAAAAGCCAAAAAAAGCGCAGCAGTTATTTAAGCCACTCACTAGGCCAGTTAGGTTGATGCAAAGGGTGATTTAATCTTGCTGGTGAATTCCTGAAGCATATGACTGGTATTAGCTCCAGTAAGGAGCTCCATTCAGCACCACTGATTGAGCAGGCTCTGAGTGAGTGGTTCTCATCAACAACTCCACAGCTGCACTCGCCAATCTCAGATTTGAGAGAAAAAGAAGACATGGAGCATCATGAGAGAATTAATCCAGGCATTATTTATTTCTTTTTTTTTATTTGTCTTGCCACTGGCAGCATTAATATGGTTTGATGCACCTGAGGACAGCTGAATAAATGCCCTTATCCTGACTGGCTGCCTAATCCCTAAGAAAATGGCCCATCTATGTCGAGAGAGGTTCAAGGGGGGTGTAGGACCTTCTGAGGAAGTGGTTCATCCCACAGAAGTGAAAGGAGCAAGTGTGAGTAAGGGTCAATCAGACCAAGAACAACACACAGAAAATTTAAGTTCCAAAAGTGTGTTTCTTTCTGCAGTTTAAGAAAATAAAAATGGGAAAGAATGAACTATGTAATGAAAACTTAACAACAGTCTTTCCTGATTAACTGTTACAAGGTGAATCATTTTTTACAATAAATCTACTGGAAATATTTTATGATCAGGTTTGAATTTTTAAATAAAAGTGTTACTATTTTCAAGACAAAAAAAAAAAAACATTTGGATAAGGATTGGCATAAATTTCCGTGAGTAATATGAATATTTAAATTCAGCATTTAATAGAAAGAAAAGGAAAATAAAATATGTTCATCAAAGCAATGTTGTCCAGGCTACTCTGCATGTTATCAGGAAGAGACTTAAAAAAACAGGCATAAGCCCTTTTTTGTTACTGAGAGTTTTCCAGGCAAACCTAAAGTCATGTATTTGGCAATGTCAGTGAAAAGAGAGGGTAATACATTACTGTCTGGCACATCCAAAACTTCAAGCAATAAGTAAATAGTTTGGGTGACAATATTTTTTGTTGGTCTGTCATGAGTGATCTGCTAAAAATAATAGAAACCTGTTATTATTATTAATTTTTTAAAAATATATTTATTTTTTTTTAGGAAGACTCAGTTGCTCCTTAAATCTCTACACATATGCCCCAACCTTGGGTATGAAGTGTGGGAATAGTCTTTTTTTTTATATGGAAAAAGTCTCTATAGTATTTTTAGGAGTTGGTCTGGGAAACTGAAAAGCATGTCGGTGGTATCACCTAGCACCAGTTTAGCATTTGTGAGCAAAAGCTTGACAATAGACTTTTGAGGGAAGAGGTAAGATGTCACGATAGAGAACAAAGTATTCCCTATGCAGGTTATTAAATCAGGAATTCTGTACAAAACCAATGGATGAAAAACAGGTAAAGAAACTGACTTGGAATGGAGATTTTTCTTTAAATATTTTAAACCACATTTGTTCCACCAAGAATAACTTATTGATAAATGTCTTGACACTATTTTGAGTGAGATTTTTTTAAAAGAAAAAAATATGTAATTTTTTGCTGGTCTTAGTTCTTACAAGAATAAAAGTAAAAAGAAAAAGCAAAAATAATTTAGTGTAATTTTGTGCATAACGGAAGTCCATTTCCAATAGTAAACATTAAAAGGGAAAACTGTAATTTTCATGTAATTGCAACGCCTAAAACATATCCAAATTGTAAAATATGTTTTTGTTTTGTCTATTTAAATCTATAAGAATGCCGGCCCTCTTTTCCCTTATGTTCATCCATTGTGCAGAAGAAAGACTGAGACATAAATGAAAAAATATCAAACTGTGATTATTTTGAAATATTCATCCTTAAATTTCACCCTCTTCTCTTCATAGAATATAATTTGTGCAATATTTGTGTTTAATTCTTTTGTTTTAAACAAAACTACTCACTAGCATGCAACTTCTTGCACCTGCTTGGTTGAAAACTGTATTTATGTCAAAAAAACAGACAGTCTGCTTAAATCTCTGGCCACAGCATGCTCCACCAGAATATTTTTCTGGGTGTTCAAAGCTGCATTGCTGTTTGGATGCTGCTGTCAGCTGCATGGCAGATTCTCAGTTTGTGCATGGACAGCCACAGGACACGATGCAGCTCATGTCCAGAGCCCCATGGGACAGAGGCCCTAGGGATCTGTGTCTGGGAAATGCCAGACACAGGTTGTGTCTGTGCTCTGTGCAGCAGAACTGCACAAACTGTGCTGCATGCCGGGTCACATGTTCTGGCAAAGAGGGATGGAGGCTAAATTTGCCAGATTTGTTCCCTGATATACAGCTAATAACTAATTTTTCTAAAATGATCAAACTAAGCACAGTATTGAGAGGTAAAAGAAAAAGAGCCTGTCTGCAGATCAAGCATGTGCTCAGCATGCGTATTTGGCTGAAATTTTAGAAGCAGAAGCAAAATGAAGCAATATGCTCTTTAGAAGTGGATGTAGCAGTCCTGACACTAAGTTAACAGGCTTAATTTGCTTCTTACACTTTGTCCATTAATATGCTACTGTATTTTCCAAATTTTTAGTCTTAATGACAATTCAAAAAATGCTATAATGTCTCTTATGACTAGACAGACATGATAGAACACAGAAATAAAACTTCTATTTCACCATAGCTGCTAACTTACAGTTCCCTAGATGTGCTAAAAGGATGGAATAAGCTAATCATTTCAATAATTTTTTTCACCATGTGGTCCAGAATGTCAACTAGTATTGGTATATCCAGTAAATCCACCTGCCAAATGCCATGTTGTAGTGAATGCTCATGTTTTTAAAGCCTTACTTCTGAATACTACCTTGAATGTATAGTAGCATTATCACTCTAGAGTTCTGTTTTAAAGCAAGATCAAATGATACGCTGAAGAATTTAATTCCAACTGTTATAGGGAAAAAAAACCCCAAATATCTGGTAATGGCTGAACTCATTATTGTACAGCTCAGGATCTACTCTGGTCTTACCTCATGGATACAGTTTTATTTCTATTGTTTTTGCCCAGACACAACTCCCAGTAACCATTTCCCATGTGTTATGGGCTCAGATGAAGGATACACAGTTTTTCATTCTGTTGGTTTTACTTTGAAATCAACTTGATTTTTATGCTGTTCTAAGCATATTGGTCAGTAGTAAATTCTGCAAATAGTTCTACAGTGACACAGAAGTAAACACTACAGTCCTTAAAATTGCTGAATGCATGTTGTGTCTAAAGCCTGTCTCCTTCATAAAACGGTCAGTTTATGTACCTTCCACCAGCTGATTCCTTCTCACAGGTGATGAGCTTGAGCACACTGATGAAGAGGAACTGTTTAAATGGCACCAGAGAAAAAAAAAAAATCAGAGAAAAAGACGAAAGAGAAGCACTTTTCATGGAATATCCTCTGAATTTCTTAAGATGTGTAACCAAAAACCTTTCTGACAGGGACATTAAAACTATCCATCTTCTCATTTCTGAGAAATACTTTATTTTTTTAAAGAGTGAGGGCAATCAAAGTTCTACCCAGGCTGCTGTCCTCCATGCTCCCATAGGCCTCTGCCAAAAATGCAGGAAGAAACAATTCTGTAGAACTTGACAAGCTTACACATTCAAAGGGTTTTCGGTAACTTCAGCCTTGAGTGTCTCCCAAGGAAGCATCCCTCAATTCAAGACTTCAGCAATACTGAATTATCAAAATTCCCTCACAAGAAAGTCCTCAAACAATGAAAAAGATATTGCTAGACCAAGACTCGGAAGTTGGGACAATGTTTCCAGGCACAGAGGAGAAACTTAAAGCGAGTGTAAACAACTATGCACAATGTGCTCTCTGTCCCTGTCCAACCTTCAGACTCAGCAAAGTATTAAGTCTAGGATTTCAAATTAGAACATAAAAATCCAGGCTTTTAGATTATGGTTTACATTCCTGATTTTCTGACCCAGCTGGAAACACTGCATGAGAAATACCTTCAGTATAAATAATTCTGACTCAAATTCAGTTGTTTTAAGTCTAAAAAAAGTTGTGTTTATAAAAAAATCTTAAAATTCAACTTAAAATTCAACTCATAGGCATTCATTTTCCTGGAACTTCTATAGAACTCAACACACTGAGTTGATAGCATTTGCAAAGATAGTTCAAAGCCTTCATCCTCTCCCTTCTACCATAAGTTAACTACTGCCATAAAGCTAACACATTATGTGGACTGAACCACCAAGAGGAAAGGAGGCATAGTAGCTCTTAGTGAAATGTAATGATAGAAAAGGCTAATGAAGGTAAATGCTGCAGGTGGAAGAATAAAGAGGAATGAATGCAACCATTGTGATGTTATAACTGAACTAAAACAAATACACATTGAAGTGTCATGGAGCCACTCACAACATACACGTCTTTTCCTTTCAGCTTTAATAAGAAGGAATTTTTGAAGAAAATCAGATTCCACTAGGCTAATTACATGAAATATGTGAATGCTGCCTAAAGAAACCAGCTAAATGGGATGTTTTGGTTATTCCTTACTTCTAATTTGTGCCTCAGCCAGGTAGAAAATGATGCCCTACAAGTGGTTCTTATTTACAAGAAATAAATCTGTTTCCAAAATCTGTATCTGTTTAGTTTGGCATGACCTACATTCATGAGACTACTGAGAGGTACATACCTTGCACTTGCAGCATTAGCTGCATTTCTGAAGGAAAAAGCCTTCTGGAAAAGGCAGCTTCAAAATCTGGGCAGAGCTCCATAGAAGATCTGCTGAGTCAAAACATGTTTGATTTGCTGTTTCTGCTAACAGCCCGATATTCAGCACACATTAGCTCTCCCTGAATAAAAACCATAAACTGTTTTTTCAAGTTCTGAAAACCTGTGTCTATAAAGGAGAATACTGTTCAGTGCAGCAACTACTGCCACTGGCATTTTTTTTTCAGAGGAAACACATCCAAAGACTGACCTGAAATGGAAGAGTATTTATCTTGTTTTATCAAAGTTCTTAAAGATTTCGACTAACTGGTGATAGAGTCTAAAGATGATAGAAAAAGGTCCAAATGGTAAAAAATTAAGGACTCATCAAATCTTAGGTCACTCTGAACTGTCAAGCTATACTTATTTAAGCAGCATCTGTTGCAGTGTGTGTGAAACCATACAGGGAACAAAACTATTCTGAGAACACAGGCTAGTTGAACATCCCTTTGGCATAGCAAGTCACAGTGAGCAAGAATGTCTTCCTCAGGTTATCAAGCAAATACTGCTCTCAGATATGTTCAGTTGTCCAAATGCCAGTTGTCTGATCTATACTAGGCATGTAAGCTTACTGATTCTCTAGTAAATGGAAAAAGATGCTCGTAAAAGCAATTTGGTGTAGAGATATAAAAGACATCTGATAGAGACGAGAAGGTGGGACATGCTCTAGAGTTGCCCTTGCCCCTGGAGAAGTGAGAATGATTACTAGCACTAACACAGGATATGTTAGCCAACCCAAGACCCTATTTCTTGCAGAGCAGAATCAAGCCAAGGTTGTGAGCTCTTATTTTCAGAATGCTGCGTGACCAAGCTCAGCATATACAGACAAAAAAACCCTCCAGGTGTAGAGAGGTAATGTTCTCCATGTATTCAGTGACACTTCCTACCAAAATAATAAAAAAAAAGAGTGTGAAAGAGAGAGAGAGACCTTTCTTGGAGAATCTGAAGCTGTGCAACAGTTCCCATTAGAAACAGCCATCACAGCATCACTGCCTTTTACTTTAAGTGAGAAACATTTTTCTGACCTTGCATGTCCTGAAAGAAGCATGCACTAGCGCATATCTTAAAATAAATTTTAAGAAGGCCAAAGAAACACACTGAACAAATCACACAAACTCTGAACAAAATCCTCTCTTAAACACAATTCCCCCACAAGAAGAGTCTGCAAATACAGCACATGGTGCACACATGACAAGTGCTACTCATGTCACTCAGTGCAGTGCTGGGAGGCTCTCAGATACTAAAATGACTTGTAAAGGGAGAGATCACTGAGATTAAATCTAGACCTCCTTTTGGGTCAGATTTATTTCAAAAAAGTCTTAGATTGTTTGGATCCTGACTGACCTATGACTGATTAAAATGACACACTATCATGGAGACATCTTGACATTCACATAACACAAGGTCACAGTAAGTTCTGGCCATTTTAGGTTCTGCTATTCTAATGAAGTTTGCTCACCATTTCTACACTCGAGGTACAAGATGTCAGCATAATGTATAAACCAGCTACGGTTAAAAGCAACATGATAAAAAAAAAAAAGTCAATCTTCACATATCGTATCTCATTTATTTTGTGACATATGGAAATGCTTTCTGGTGCCTCAGTAGTTAATCTCCATATTAGGATTTAGCTACTTTTAGTAATATGAAAATGCACATTTCCTGAAATCATAGAAAACACACTGGTTACAATTATATGTAACACATTTTAAAGTATTTATTGTCTTTCCAGAAAAAAAATAAAAATCCACTGTACATTTGCGTATAGGAATTCCTTGGCACTGTATCTGGAAAGAAGTATTAAAAAACAATTTACACTGGCACATCAGGTGAGCAGTATCAAATATTCTCCATGATATTTAATACAAATTCCAAGTTTTACTTACCAATCCTGCACAGCGTTGAAAGATTCTTCATTTGTGATGTCATACATTAAAATGAAACCCATTGCACCTCGGTAGTAAGCTGTGGTAATTGTTCTATATCTTTCCTGACCTGCTGTGTCCTGAAACAATAACAAATAAAATCTTTACACGCTGCAAATAAATTGATAATTTTAATTTTTTTTTTAAGAGGAAGAAAACTGACATTTACTGTATAGCTCTGCAAACTTACTCATAAACCTCTTCGAGGGGGAGTAAAATGGGAACAGGAAAAAGGAGAAGTCTGCATTGTATCATAACAAGAAGGACACATCAATTCTGTCATGAAGTGAGAGCAGAGAGAAGCAGAAAGACATGGCCCTCTGGCAGGTCATATATCCCGATAAATTCACTAATTCCTTGTCCTGCCTTTTACCTTCCCTTTTTGACAGAGAGAGCAGATAAAATTTCAAGTCCTGGATAAAATACTGGAACAAAATAGCATATGATCATTATGAGATCAGGATGGTTCCTGAAGTTTAGAAACATCCTGACCAAAAAGGCAATGTCTTAATATTCTGTTCTTGTGATTTTAAGCCATTGGGGCTCATGTCAACTTCAGCACCAACACAGATCTGTGCTGACAAAGCAAAAGCTGGAGGGCAGTGCTTTTCCAGCAACTGCAACATCATCTGCACATATTCAATTTTAACAAATTTTAAACTTAATATAATTATTTCAGATTTTTTGAGTGGATAAGGAATAGTTTATTTTGCAATAAAGACTGATTTACTCAAGTTGGCTTCCTACAGAATTGCAGAATACTAGGGTTTGGAAGGGACCTCAAAAGATCCTCTAGTCCAACCCCTCTGCCAGAGCAGGGTCACCTAGAGCACATCACACAGGAATGTGTCCAGGCGGCTTTTGAATGTGCCCAGTGAAGGAGAGTCCACAACCTCCCTGGGCAGCCTGTTCCAGTGCTCTGTCACTCTCACAGGAAAGAAGTTTTTTCTGATATTTACATGGAACCTCCTGTGCTCCAGTTTGCACCCATTGTCCCTTGTCCTGTCACTGGACATCACTGAAAAAAGCCTGACTCTGTCCTCCTGACACTTGCCCTTAACATATTTGTAAACATGGATGAGGTTGCCCCTCAGTCTCCTCTTCTCCAGGCTAAAGAGACCCAGCTCCTTCAGCATTTCCTCATAAGGGAGATGTTCCACTCTCTTCATCATCTTTGTGGCTCTGTGCTGGACTCTTTCAAGCAGTTTCCTGTCCTTTTTGAACTGAGGGGCCCAGAACTGGACACAATATTCCAGATGTGGCCTCACCAAGGCAGAATAGAGGGGGAGGAGAACCTTTCTTGACCTACTAACCACACCTTTTCTAATGCACCCCAGGATGCCATTGGCCTTCTTGGCCACAAGGGCACATTGCTGGCTGATGGTCATCCTCCCATCCACTAGGACCCCCAGGTCCCTTTCTCCTGCACTGCTCTCCAGCAGGTCAGTCCAATCTGTACTGGTACATGGGGTTGTTCTTCCCCAGCTGCAGGACTCTACACTTGCCCTTGTTGTATTTCATTAAGTTTCTCCCCAGCCAACTCTCCAGTCTGTGATAAGCAATGTTTTATTTGGTGTGTTTTCAGAAATGGCTCTGGAGCTAGTAGTATTATGAACAACATAAAAATAGATTGAGTGGGCCTCCTTCTTTACATATGTCATACACCTTGTAAACTGCTAAAACAATAAAAAAGGAGATTCTATATACATCACTTACAGAACAGGAAACACAAGACAATGATTGAAACCAAACAAAGCCTTAAGTAAAATATATGGATTCTGTTCATGCTGGATTACAGCAAGTACTTCTTTGATGTAGTTTCAGTGATCTAAGGCAAAACTAAAGTAGAAGTTGGTCTAATAGGTCCCACAGAAGGTTAGATTATACCTTTGTTGAAAAGGCCAGATACACCTAGACTTTATCTGCTATACTCTGAGCTGGCTGAGCCTATACCAGCTCTGATCTGGAGACGATAGATGCATGAACAAAACTGGTCCCAAATTGTCTGGTGGTATTACTGAATATTAAGGTATTAACACTCTTGCTCCAAGCCTGTGCGTATTCTAATACTCAGAGGTGAGTTCTTCCTTGCTAGGTCATAGTCTGTCAATAAGATGAAAGTATCATTGAAATGTTGAATAAAATAATTTATTATCAGAAGAAACATCACCTGTCATTCTTTAAAACAAGTTTTGTGTTTTTCTTTTATGGAACAAGATTTACCCTCACACGTTTTGCTGGCTTAATTTATTTGATTAGATGTTAGGGAAAAGATCTCAGAGGGACAGAGGGAAAACATGGTCTATAGCAAGCATGCAGCCTTTCTGTACAGAAGAGATAAAGTTTGCAAAGTGGTTTTGTCAGTGCTTATCTATTTGTTTGCCAGTTGGAGACATGTATGGTTGTAAATACAATGGTCTGTAAAGCAGAAGCCCACTGCTACTGATGCAGATCTTACTTTGCTGTGAGTTAATTTCCATTTAAGCCTGTTCGCAGATAAGAGTGAACAACCTAGCAACAAAGTATTAGGCCAGTGAAGCGTCCTATCCAAGACAACAACTATTTTCTGCACAGTGTTAGCGGTAGCAACTACAGGCTCTGACACAGTTGATTACAGAGAATAAAAAGTGAGTGTAAAGGAAGACGGATCAAGATAAAATTCTTAAATAATTTTACACAAAGGGAAATGAAACAGCAGATGAAGATCTAAACACTAAGTGACTTTGGGATTGGAGATGCTCTTCTGGACCTAGGTATTTGATTTGGTTCAGCCTGGTATTTGGAGCTGTTCTCAATACAGGCATCTAAGATGTGCCTGTAGCTAATGCCATGTAAATTTGATAAAAGATTTATGAAGTGGTGTTTCAGTATACAGTGTAGATGGATGACCGTTAATAAAGTGGAGTTTACTAGTTTCAAATATCAACAATCACATTCCTGTCGGTACTATTTTCTATGCATTTGCTATAAGGAAGCAACAAAAAAATTAATTTCCCTAATGTACAAATTATGCAGTACAGTGTTTACAATCACGTAAAGAATGAACTCAAATATCATAATCAACATCAACAAGTTTGTGTTCTACATATACATAAGTATCTCCTTTGTATTCTGACCAGAATACATTCATAAAGGCCCTAAAGACAGCTCCTTTTGTATGACTGTTAAGGAATCCAAATAACATTTGTCAAGAGAATGAGAAACATAAAATACTTTAACAATAAATTTTATTATAATTATTTAATTTATTTGAAAACAATAATGCAACAATCAAAGTGGCCTTTCTCTTTCTTTATTAGCTTTTATTCTTCTGGAAGAACTTAGTAGAAAAGAACTAATTTCCATATTTCATCTTATTTATATCTGTAAATTACTATGTTTTTATCATCAGGTACTGTTTTGCATATATACTTGAAGAAAACCTTTTCCAAATCAGGTATAGTTACTAGCTGCTGCTATTTTTTTTTATTTTTTTTTGCAAAACCATGGAATTAATCTGATTACAATATTTTTATATTTAAAATCTGAAATACAGTGTCTGTGTCTTGCACCGACTGATGTTTATTTCTAAGCAAACAAAATAAAATATTCCTGAAGAATAACTAAATTTGACCTATCATTGACTGGCATTTTAACCAAGACAGTTCGTTTTCATCTTTGATGGGCAGGAAACAAGACACAGATCATCCTGGGGCCCTTTTCATTCATGTAGGTAATGTCTGGTAAGGACAACTGCTTGTTCATTAAAAGAGTGGAAAAGCAGGAGGGAATGAATGATGGTGATAGAATGCTTTATGAAAAGATCCATGCACATTATAAACATTAGTCAAAACATACAAAAACCCAAGGGTCTCAGCAGCTGCAAGAAATATTTTCAAATATTATACTGATTTTAGGAATTTTGTTTTTAACAAAATTCCCACAATTCTGTTCACTTCTGGTTAGGTGATCCTATCTTAGTGAACCTTTATTTAATAGGCACCAGATTTTTGATACTCAATGATAGAATGATAAGGTTTAGTGGACACAGTACTTTAGAAATTATCTAGTTTCTGAACACAGCATACAGAATGGGGGCTAGTAGCCCATGGTCCTGACTACCTGGAAGACTCTGAAACTTCCACAGTTTGGCCTTGTATGCTCTGATGTCTCTAGTGTGTCTTGTTTTCCTTTGTTGTATGTTGTTTTTTGGTGTTGTTTTTTTTAAAATTTGTTCACCTATAATTTCAACTTTATACATTCTGTTTCTGACTGAGGGTGAAGACAACAATCTGGAATGTATTTGGCCAACTCTCATTTATGATCTATTTATCAAATGGTATGGAGATAGATGATTCTATATTACCTTGGCTCTTCATCTGAGTAAAAATTAAAGCCGTGAATTTGACAGTACAATAAAGGCTAAAGTGGAGATATGTTATTTTTACAGCAACCACATGACCTAGGTCTTGTCCTGTGCCCCTCCCTTGAAACAACCATAATAACACTAAGGGACATTTCCTACAGATTCTCACTATTACTCTGTAACTACCATACTGCTAAAGGCCGTAGTGTATAAGGAATGCTCCAGCTGCTGACAACAATGTTCTGAGAGGAATGGGGATATAATGTCATAGCCATCTGTGCAAGCAGAAACACAGGAATAGCAGGTTGACTCAAGAACATGTATTCCACATGAAGTTAACAGTCTATGGGGCTGGAAAGCTTCAAAATACAAAACAGTTCTGAAAATCTTGCAAATAGAAACTATTTAGGCTTGCAAAGTACAGTTACCTTAACAGAAGTAAATCAACCCTACTGTCAAGTCCTGCTAAACTACACTTCATCCAGAATGGGAAATACCAGCTTAGACCACCAGAAATATTTTTTAATTAATTCCTGAGCATGTGCTCTCCATCCCACCCTTGACTAGCATTGCATGACCTCTAGGAACAACACTGTATGTAAATAAATTCCAAATTGAGTTGCTCATTATTAATGCAGACAGTTTTGAAGGTGAAAGCTAACAGTATATGGCAGCGAGAACTTTTAATGAGTCTGTCACAAGGACTTCAGTCTGCAAACCACAAACTTATTTTGTGGCACACCAAGTAATTCTGTGCCTCTGCAGTTGTGGCCTTTATGCTATACAAATATCTTTTTACATCTACTTCCCCACACTATGAGTTTTATTCATATCACAAAACAGCTTGTGTTCTGTGCCAAAAAAAACTGGCAGCAGCAGATAGCATTTCTTGGATGGTACTTGTATGTCTGCTGCACATCCACATTTGAAGACAAGGCCAACACAAAAGATAAAATTAGAAATGTGAATTGGGCAAATTCTCACTTTGCAGAACAAAATTTTCTGTTAAGGTAAACAAAATTGGCACAGCAATGAAGAACTGCTGCTCCTTTCTGAGTTTCACGTTTCTTTCCTTTTGCTGCCTCCCAAAGATGATTTATATGTTCTACCGAAGAGCCTCTATATTTCTCTCACTTCTACTGATACATAAAAGGACTCAAGGCAGTAAGTGAATGAAAATCTAAACTGGCTTCAGAACAGCACAAAAGATATCTCTGATCTTACCTTGGGGATTTCTGAGAAGAAAAAAAAAAAGGAAAAAAGCATGAAAAATAAACAAACAAAAAAAGTCTTGATATGGGGGACAAACAGGAGCAAACCCATCTGTCACCTGCTGCTAATCAGCCAAGAAGAGTAGCTGTGGGTGTACAGCAGAAGCAACTGGGCAGGATATGAAGAAAGTGGACAGGGAAAAAGGTGCTGGAGCAGGAGGAGCTGACTATGCCTGAAGCATCATTTCTCAACAAACTGCAGTTCCAACAGAAAGTGCAAAAACATAGTACATAGAAACACAGACATGAACATTTACAAGCAGGAAGGAAAACTGTCCTGGTTTGAGACAGGATGAAGACAATTTTCCTTTTCCTGATAATTTTTTCCTTCAGTAAGCTTTCTTTTAACTAGTAGCAGAGCAGGGAAACATATCCTGTGCCTCATGCCCTGGATACTATCCTGGGCCTTGAGAAGCAAATCTTGTGCAGACACAGTATTCCAGGAAGAACTGAGTCAGACAATGGGACTCATTTCAAAAACAGTCTTGTGACTGACTGGGCTGAAGAGAATGGTATTGAGTGGATATACTATATCCCATACTATGCACAAGCCTCAAGGAAAATTGAAAAATTGAAAGGTGCAATGGTCTGTTGAAAGCTACCCTGAAGGCAATGGGTGGTGGAACCTTCAAAAACTGGGACAAAAATTTTGCAAAGGCCACCTGATTAGTTAATACCAGAGGATCCATCAATCAGGCTTTAGCACATTCCTGAACATATTTGTATATATTTTCCTATATCATTAGAGTGTAATTAAAGCTGTGTAGTTTAGTCTTCAATCAAGTAAAGTCTCCCTCTTTTCTCTCTCTCCTTCCCCACCTGGGTGGGAGGAGGAGGGGACTGAGAGCATTGTTGTCGAACCTGATTCAAACGGTGACAAAATACAGTTAAAACTAGTCTCTTCAGCTAATGTATGCACAAGACACAATACTGCATATTGCCAACTCAGTCTTTACTTACCTATCTCCAGTCAGCAGCACTTTGTAGAGTTTTCATGGCTTTGGTTTCCCTGCAATTCTGCCTTTCATATATATATGTATGTATATATATATATTTATATATATGTGTGCATGTATATGCATACATGTGCTTTTAGAAATATATATATATATGCATAAGAAAAAAAAATAAAGTAGAATGAAAAAACAGCAACTTTGCTTGCCAGTGCACATCTGTTGTGCCTATATGCTAGTCTTTAGAACTCACCTCAAAAACACAACTGAGAGTTAATTCATCATATATATGGGAGGGATGCAGAAGCATGGCAGGGCCAGTTGGAAAGAGATTGGGTCAGAACAGTGGGGAGAGGCACTATTCCAAATGTGGCTAGTAAAACAGGGCTTGCAAGGCCTGTCCTTTTTTAAACGAGTGTAAAAATGTTCATTATCTGCAGTTCAGTAACCATGCATCACAGAGATCAGGAAAGCCACTGTCTCCTTTAACTTTTTTTTTTTTTTTTTTTAATCTTGTACTCAGAGACGAAAAATGTGTCACAGTACTGAATGAAAAAAAAACAAAAGACATCTAATATGGACTCAAATTACTGTATTAATTAAAAAAAATAATACTAAAACCAAAATAAATTTTGAATGCTGCCAACTGGCATCGAATTCCAGCAAAGCTTGGGAGGATCAGAACAACCTGACGCTCAGTGAAAGAGACATAAAATGTTAGCTCTATAATAATGTTACAAGGAATGGTAATCTTAGAAGACACACACTCAAGTACACTATGGACAATCTTCAAGCTTGACAACAAGTCTCCCTGAGCTCCAGGAATTTACTTGGTAATTTAGACACTAAAAAACCCAGTGGTTGTCCTTCTTATAGGAAGATGAGGACAAGCTGCAACAGATTGCTTAATGCTGTGGTCTTATGCCTATGATCCTGGACAATTTATTTTTCTGGCCTTTAATTATTTTAGTTTCCTTGTGGAAAAATTAGGACACAACCTCTACAACAAAAAGATGTCTTTGTCACCAATAGTCTGCTGGAATGACCTACACCTAGATAAGATTTTTCTATTAATTTGAGGGATCTTGAAATTGTTTTGAAGTAATAATTTCGAAAAGTCTTATCAAAACACAATGTAATTCTTAGGTACACCATAAGCACTGCTGGAATCTCTTCACAAAGGAAAGGAGATGTTACAGGTGCCAAATAGAAACAGCAACATAATCTTGTGTATGATTTGGGGTGGGTTTTTATCTGGAAAATACATTCTTTAAACTAAAGTCCTCTGTGTTCTCTTGCTTGTCAGTAAATACCCCTACACTATGGCTGCATATACAAAGGTTATACCCAGAACAGTCCTCTCATGTTCCTGTTTGATGCAAGAAATGGAATTTAAGAAAGCAGATGTAATTCTGACAAGGAAATATTTATTTACCCTGAAAATGTTTCAGCAGCTGATATAGTTTAACACATATCAACTAATCATAACTGTAAATGATTAAAGACAGAGTTGTAAAAATAAGTTAAATCTGTCAGGTGTAACTAAACGATGATATTACATTATTTCAAGTACAGTGCCTTTACCTTTGCATTCTCTTCTTGGGAAGTTCTACCATAAAGTGACATATTTAAATTAGATTTCAGCTCAATTACTGTTTAATTTGGCTCCTGGTGTCTCTTCATTTTTAGCTCAGAGTTGTTGAAAGATATGTGTTTAGCATATGTATAATTATATTTAGCAATTCTAATGACTTTTTATAATTTTAAACTCAAGCTTTTGAGAAAAACAGTGTCACCAGAAAGCGAAATTGACAGAACAGACTAGAATAGAACAGTTAATTTGGAAGGGACCTACAATGATCAACTACCTGACTACATCAGGGCTGACCAAAAGCTAAAGTGTGTTATTAAGGCCATTGTCCAAATTTCTCTTAAATATTGACAGGTTTGGGGATCAACCACCTCTCTAGGAAGCCTGTTCCAGGGTTTGTCAGTGAAGAAATGTTTCCTAATATCCAGTCTGAGCCTTCCCTAGTACAGCTTTGGCCATTCCGATCTGTTCTATCACTGGGCACAAGGGAAAAGAGCTCAGCACCTCCCCCTCCATTTCCCCTCCTCAGAAAGCTTCGATGAACAATGAGCTCACCCTCAGCCTCCTTCTCTACAAACTAGAGAAACTCACAGTCCTGACAGCTTCTCAAAGGACATGCCTTCCAGCCCTTTCACCATCTTTGTTGCCCTCTTCAAGTACCTCACTCAAGTACCTTAACATGCTTTAAAATTAACATATTTATTCATAAGTAATAATATAGCAAATTAAATATAAATATAAATACAGTGTACGTATACTATTTATATTTATTGCTTTATTTTAGTCTTTTTACATATGTCAGCTATTTTGGAGCAATGGCTACTGCACAATAGATTGAGGTAAAGTAGCAGGTATGGGTACCACCACTACAAACATCTATGTTCATATAGGAAGCCTAATAAAAACCACATTATCTCATTCTGTTACTCTCTCAGGAATGGTCACACATTGTTCCCTTAAGCTTTTGTCCAAACAAATCCTAAAATAATCAGCAAGTTTTATATAATAGATAAGCTTCCAGTGTTATTGCAAGCAGAACTAACATCCCAACTTACAATCTGTAAGCAGACAGTTCATGATCCAGCACTACAGGAAATGCAGTGATGCTACTTCCTTGATCACTGCAAAGTTCTTTGATTAGTTTGGACTTTTTTACCTTTTTTTTTTTTTAAGTATTGCAATGTTACACTTTTATAAAAAACATGCTATATATGTTTTCATTACCTAGGTATCTGGCCTTGGTGTAAACACCTCTGGAAAAAGTCTTCAAAAAGAGCAGTCATTAAGTTGAACGTGGATTTTACAAAGTACAAGCATACAAAGCTACTAAATATATTTAGGGGGATTTACTGGATGTGCTGTGTTTTTAAATGCCTAAACAATTTGCGTGCTTAAGCTTTAAATATCTGGTAATTTACCTTCTGATCTCTAAAGACAATACAATTTCAGCTCACCCACCACCTGCCAACTAGGTTTCAAGACACTTTCCTGTGGAAATTACAACCTTTGTGAGAAAAATATAGCTATCTGAGTATGCAAATTTCACATGCATTCACATGCACATGAACAAACTAGAAGACAGGTAGTATTTACAGCCTATTTATGTAGAAATACACTTACTAGTTCATCAGGCATTTTCTTTCAGTATCCATTACTGGTAACTGCTGTAGGAGAAAGTACCGAATGTACTAACTGGACCTTTGGTCTGATGCAATATAGTAATTTATATTATCTTACAAAACATTCAAGAAGGCTCAAAACCAGTATTTAGTGTCAGGTGCTGCCAAAATCTTGCTAGAAAACCTGATTTATTTATTTTTTTACTGCAAAGAATGATGAGCAAAAGTCATTAGAAAATCATTAGTAAAGTAATTAACCTTTTAGGAAGATCCCAAACCATCAAGGGGGATAAATCTATCAGCCCTGAAACTGCAATGTCATCACAAGAGGTCAAATGAAGAACCAAAGGAAAATGGAATGAAAGGATTTTGACCTGTTAGGATAATGCCTGATTGAAACGCACCTTTATTTCAAAAAACATTCTATAATTCTTATATGTATTACCAGGCAGAATTACTGCCATAGGTTATATGAAAAGTTTTCAATGCAATTATTTCAATACTAAATAAATAAATAAATAATAAAGGTAGGGCTTTGATTGTATATTATGTACTTAATTAGTGTTGCTCTTCAGCTGTGATTTTCAAATGACAGGTGTTTTTCCAGTAATCAGAGTTATCATGTTGAAATGCATCATAATGGAATAAGAAATTGCAGTCTAATGAAAGTAGATAAATGACCAGCTGTGAAGTCTGTAGCAAATAAAATTGTAAGCAGAGCTACCTGAAAGCACTAGCTACTACAGTACCAAACATTTGGCTTACATACAGTCAAAGAACAGTTTAAAATCAAACTGAGTGTGAATCACAGAATTACTTAGGTTGATAAAGATCTTTAAGATCATCGAGTCCAACCATTATCCCTTCTCTTCCAAATATAGCACTAAACCATATTCCCAAGCGCCACGTCTAGACAACTTTGAAACACATGCAGGAATGGTGACTCAACCACCTCCCTGGGCATCATGTTTCAGTGTCTGACAATCCTTTCAGGGAAAAAGTTCTTCCTAATGTCTAGTCTAAACCTCCCTTGGTGCAGCTTGAGGCCATTTCCTCTTCTTCTATTATCAGTTACTTGTGAGAAGAGACCAGTGCCTACCTCTTCACAGTGTCCTTTCAGGCAGTTGTAGAGAGTGATGAGGTCTCCTCTCAGCCTCCTTTTCTACAAACTAAATAGCTTCAGTACCCTCAGCCACTCCTCATAAGACTTGTTCTCAAGGCCCTTCACCAGCTTCATTGCCTTTCTTTGGACACGCTCCAGCACCTCAATTGTGTAACTTCCAATAGGCTTAGCTGCCTACAGTGCAGAACTGTCTACAGAGAAACCTCTTCTCTAATTAAAAAATGCAGTAAAGCCAAGACAGAGTTTCAAGGAAGCCATTGTATTCTATTACAGCTCTAACCCATTCCACCTCAGTCTTCTAAGTCACATAATAGTGGTTTTATAGCAGTAGTAGGGTTCATTAATTTGTAAACAATATGATCACATAGTTGCATGTTTCTGTGTATATACAGACATTCAGAAATAAATATAATATTAACATATGCATATAATATATTCTACTGTTCCTATTGTAATATAACGTATTATGTCTTTATGTCAGGGATAAAGAAAGCAAATTTTTCACATTGCAAATTTGTGCAGTCCCAGAATTCTGACTGACCTCATCTAAGCATGAGGAGAAGAAAACATACCTATTTATAATTGTTGCCACATACATTCACATTTCATTAATTATGAACAAAGAGTTACCTTACAGAAGAGTTAAACTCAGAAGTATGAATCAGAAATGCAGACCTACAGAAATCACAGAATCATAGAATCTTAGGGGCTGGAAGGGACCTCGAAAGATCATCTAGTCCAACCCCCCTGCCAGAGCAGGGTCACTTATCAAAGAAACTAGAAGACAAACTTACAGGTAAATGCCAGCAAATCAAATTAATCTTTTCAGCCACAGATTAGATGAAATTAATTTTAAAAGCCAAATTAATAAATCCTTGCATAGAGCATCTGCTAAGTACGCAGCAGAGTGAACATAATTCAAGTTTCTTAATTGCACTTCTCTAGGACTCTTTCACTGCAAAAGACATCTTTTCAGCTTGACGTGTATTTTCCCTGTACAGAATCTCTGCCTTTGGCTGTGGCAGCCTGAACAGAAACCTCAGTAATCTTTTCACTGAATATACACTCACCAGCATATTAACTGGAAATTGCATTATTAGATGCTCAACCATGTGTTCTTTGATCCTGGATAAAAAATGAAGATTATTTCTACCCAGATTTGATTAAATTGTGGGACATGTTCTCCTATTGTACAGACATAATTTAATTATCATTTATCAGCTGACAAAATGCTACTGTGATTGACAAGACAGACTGACAGCCAAAAAAGAGACTTGGATAACAAAGATCAAAGTGAGAACTGACCCTTGACATTATTTTTTTTTCTGATATACTTTCTAATAACCAGGGGGGGGGGGGGTTTAAAATACAAATTTCCAAATTCTGGTCATTTCACTTGTAAGCTAAGCATGCTCAAAAACTGCTGCTTCAAGAAAGTAAGAAAGCGAAGGATAATTGGCCAGTTGTTTATTAGTCAGCTCCACACAGGCCCCCAGGGGCTGATGTTTCAGCCCACAGCAGATAGATCAAACAGAAGTTGTTGACTTTGCTAAATCTAACTGATGCTAACAGAGTAGGAATGGAGGGGAAAATACTCCTTTCCAAACATCTGCCATCATAAACAGCAATTTTAGAAGATGACAGAACTGACTATTTAAGCATGGAAATTATATTCAGATATAGAAACACTGAAATGAGTTTTGGGTTTCAAAGTGACCTTTCCTCATGAGCAGAGGCAACAAATGTATGTGAGAAATAAATGATTTTTCTTCCATTTTTTCCTGTTTAATCTCCAATATGATGAAAAGGTGATAGGTATGACACAGTTTTGGCTAAGATGGATGGAATACAATCATTCAAATTGTACTACATTTTCTTTGATGCCAAAGGTACTGAAGGCTACAGTACTTCAGGTACCTAGTCTTCAAAACAGCAAATAAGGACAGCTCTATAGGACAGCATTGGGTGTTCAGTAAGGCTAAGGATGCAACTGACAGTACAGAAAAAGTAAGGATTAATAGGCTCTAAAGAAAGGATTAATAGGAATCTAAAAGAAATCAAGCCCAATTCAGTCCTTAGACAGGGAAAATCTAACTTTCTAAATGAAAGAATTCAAATTTTGAGTAATTTATTCCTACTGATATTTGAGTCACTATAAAATTTAATTTTTTTTAATAATGCAATGTTGTATTTATGTGTTTCTATGTTTTAATTATATTAACTTCCAAGTACTTCCTGAAGAAAAATTATGTGGGTATTTATTTATTTATTTATTTTATTTTTGAAGATACTGTTTCAGCTCTAGATCTTGCTCAAAACAGACATACCAGGAGCAAAACCAACTCAAATAGAAGAACTGGAATGGCAGAGTCACCATGCAGTTTTTCAGAACCTGCTGTGAATTAACATGTCTTTGGAAAGACTGCTGGAAATAACCTGAAAAGTGTATAGCAACAAATCTATTATACATAATTTTATATATAAGATATATATAAGTTCCTTCTTGAAAAAAAAAATAAAAAATAATCATACAGGCTCAAACACAAAATTGTAAATTCCATTTTTATAATACTTGAGGTTAAAAAAAGGGGAATATGGGAGGAATATGATGACTCACGTAGGTGGTATACTTTCAAACTCTGAGGTCTAAACAAGTATCTAGCCTCTCCTCTGACTGTTACCTCATGGATACATATATGGGTACATGTAGTATGATTAGGGCTAGGGAAGCTTGAATTGACTGAAGTGTGGCACGAGGCATGGGCAGTGGTATGGGTCATGAGGCACTAGTGACAAGAAATGATACATGAGTCCTGACTGATGACCTAAGATCATTCTTATGCCATGATGGTGGCTTAATAAAAACTCACTTAGCTTAGGAAGCTCAGAATTGTTTTGGGGTTTGCTTATTTTTTTTTTGTTTTGTTTGATTGATTATATTTTAATTAGGTAAATAGTATAAGAGAATGCTGAAGACTAAAGCAACAAAAATCTCTGCAAGGTACACTATTTTACTTCTTAATGCTGCATGCCACAGCTATATTTTATACTTTAAACATGATACACTGTCCTCTCCATCTTAGCTCTCTGATTCTGAAAGTTCCTTTATGCAGTGATAACCTATTTATCCCTATAGTAAAACGAAACGGGTTAGTTGAATACTTCAGAGGTGGAGTGTCTGAAACACAGAATAACTTTAGTGAATCATCCATGTATAGCAAGAGAGAATATTAAATCCAAGACCTCTTTTAACCATGCCAGATTTTCTCTTCCCTTCCAACTGTCTGTTTTGCTGGGAAGAGCAACTGAATCCTTACTACAGAGTTAATTTGCTCCTAAGCAGTAAAAACTGATGTACACTATCATGATACAGCTTCCCTCCAATATAGAAAATGCAATTGCAACACAATGCATGACTGCAGAACAAAGATGCCTCCCATTATTTTATTACCTACATTAACACTCAGAGATGTGTAGTGGGCATTTAATTGGATTATATGACAAAATTGACTTAATACTAAGGACTGAATTTTAAGAAAGATGCGGTGAAAAATATCAATAGCTTTTTCTACATGGTATCTGGTATAACTCTGCCTTTTGTGTGCAACTGACCATGCAGAATAAGATAAGAAAATGCCTGATTTTCAAAGACTTTTTAAGAATTAATCATGACATCTTTTTTTTTTTAATGAAAGACCTATCACATCTATTTGCATTTTTCTTAAGCGGGAACAGGGCTCATAATTGCTGCATATTTTTAGGGGGATTTTTAGGGGGCTTCAGTACCATGTGTTTAAATTAAATTCAAAAGAATAATATACTTAAGCTGCTGAAAATTGAAAAAATCTACATGAAAATCTCTATCTTCAGAAGATAATTGCCAACCACAGTAATGAGGATGTGTTGCAGTGCTATCAGCTGAAGAAGAATCTACTACATCTCTTGCTTCTGAGGCTTCCATGTTCAGTGCAGCATCTCAGGCCTTCAACTCTGCAGGAAGTGCTTCTGGTCAGTCTCAGTATTTACTGTCCAAGCTGGCAGATACCATTCACATATGTCAACCCAGCACTTCTCAATTGGGGTACACTCGGATACTGCAGCTCTGACTACATACTACATACCACATGGCACTGGACTAAGGTAGAAAAGCAGTGGACTGCACACCACCAGAGCATGATCAACTTCTTTCTGCTTACCAAATATGGCTGTTCATGCAGTCATTCATCCACACTACTGTATCTTCATCTAATTTTCGCCTGTCTGCTTCCACTGTGAATGGGACAGCTCCCTTAGCTCAGCCCCAAGATCCCTAGCCCTATTTCACTGAAGTTGTTTGCTATACTCCTCTGCTATGCTTGCTTACAGTGAGCCCTCGACCTGTTGTAATCAACTACTGCAAATTGCCCCCTGCTATGCCTCTGGTCAGTATTACACTGAGCTGCTTAGCGAGAGATGAACAAGTATGAAAAACAGGAAGCACAGCATGGGCACTGCTGCAAATAAAGAGCAATTATAGAACTGTGATTCAGATGTTTTCTGTGAAAAGGTGTGTATCACAGTGGTGCTCTGCAAGTAATCTAATTGTGAATTGCATAATGTTCCCAACCCCTGTCAAATGCTCCCTGAAGTAAACCTAGAAATTGCATTAACATAAGTAAGGTCATTTGAACTACCAGTCAATGTGTAATTTAACACAGAAGAGATGGCCTTACTTCAAAGATATAATTCACTTTAGGCCAAATTTTTCTTTCCTCACACTTCATATTAGCTGTGGGAATAGCTAATAACTATTTGGATATTCAAACACATTTTCCCATTATTTGTTAATTTACTTGTTAATACTTATGTTATTTGCTATTATCCAGTTTTATCACATACATGACTGTGATTTCTTTCTTAAAACACAGGAAACGCCAAGTGTCTCGAGTTGTTCCTGCCCCATGTGGTGTGGAACATTTGATCCAGCAAAACATTTACACACAAGGTAAATACAATGTCTAGAGAGTACGTTGTTAATAGAATTAGTCTGATGCTTAAATGTAAAATAAGCCCTAAATTCATTAGTATTGTCTAAAATGTACTATGATGTTTGGGTTGGAGCAATCTCTTCTGTATGAAATTTTGATTCCTAGAATCATTTCACAATTGAAAAAATTACAAGAAAGGCTAACATGAAGCAATTTACTTTTCTCAAATCAGCATTAATATTTTTATCCTGGATTTTTTACTCATTCAAAAGCCCAGTGAATATCAAGTACAACCATAGATATCAGAAAAAAGTTTGGGTGGGAACATTTTTTGTTATCTGAGAGCAGAATCTTCAGACCCTGAAATAAATTCCAGTGTAACAGCTTTGACCAAGCAGTCAAATTTTGATCTCACAAACAAGTGCTTAATGCATGAGGACTGACTACAGTCTTTCTGTACTCTGATGTTACACACCCAATGCTTAATTTCATAATCTCTTAGCCTGGTGCAGTTCTGCACTTGAGCAGAATTAGATTTTTGCAGTTAATGATGGTCTAAAATAATTTCTGAAGTAGACAGAAATTCCTGAGAGCTCATCCACATTAAAAGGCTCTCTTGTACAGGTCCTCCTGGACCTGAAAAATATAATTGTAGAATAAATATTGAGAACACTGAAGGGCTTGCTGCTATGAAAATAGAAATGGCCTGAAGAAAACCTGGTGGGTATCTAGTAATTTCATAGACATATGCATATAAATAGTTCTTTTACATACAAATTTGCTCAATTTCCTTCTTATTTTGTCTTTTAAACCCTGACATGCTCTGAGTTTTGTCCTTGATTACTGTTGGAGTTTGTTAATGACACCAAGCTGCGTGGTGTGGTTAACATGCTGGAGGGAAGTGAGGCCATCCAGAAGGACCTTGACAGGCTTGAGAGGTGGTCCTATGTCAACTTCATGAAGTCCAATAAGGCCAACTGCAATGTCCTGCACATGGGTTTGGGCAATCCCAAGCATAAATACAGGTTGGGCAGAGAATGGATTGATAACAGCCCTGAGTACAAGGACTTGGGGATGTCGATTGATGAGAAGCTAAACAAGCATTGTGTGCTTGCAGGCCAGAACGCCAATTGTGTCCTGGGCTGCATCAAAAGAAGCGCAACCAGCAGGTCGAAGGAGGTGATTCTCCACCCCTATTCTGCTCTGGTGAGACCCCACCTGGAGTACTGTGTCCAGTCCTGGAACCTCCAACATAGGAAGAACATGGAACTGTTGGAGCAAATCCAGAGGAGGGCCACAAAAATGATCAGAGGGCTAGATCACTTCTCCTGTCAAGTAAGGGTGAGAGAGTTGGGCTTGTTCAGCCTGGAGAAGAGAAGGCTCCAATGACCTTCCTGTACCTGCAGGGGGCTTATAGGAAAGTTGGGAAAGGACTTTTTATAAGGGCTTGTAGTGATGTGACAAGGAGTAATTGCTTTCAAACTGGAAGACAGCAGATTTAGATGTGACATTAGGAAGAAATTATTTAGTGTGAGGGTGGTGAGACACTGGAACAGGCTACCCAGGGAAGTTGTGGATGCCACCTTCCTGCAAGTGTTCAAGGGCAGGTTGGATGGGGCTCGGAGCAACCCGGTCTAATGGGAAGTATCCCTGTCCATGCAGGGGTATTGGAACTAGGTGATCTTTAAGGTCCCTTTCAGTGCAAACCATTCCATGATTCTATGATTCTATGACTTGAAGGCTAACTGACATTACAAATTAAGCTAACTCTTGGGGACAGGAAACTTTGGGTATCACTGTGCTCCAACTTGACTATACAACTTAAATAACAAACAGGAGTACTAGTCTGGCCAAATCAGAAAGAAAAGGTAAAGAGTGAAGAAATAAAGTTATAGAAGGTCTGGCTAAGATGAACGAGAAGAGGTGGACACATGCTTCAAGGCCAAGTGCAGTCTGAAGGCAGGAAAAAGGTGAGGAACACCAACCACAGAGTAACATAGAGTCCACAGCTAGATGGAGGCATGACAGAAGAAACAGTAAGAAGTCAGCTAGAAAGAGGTATCAGTATCAGCATTAACAAAGAACAATACCAGGGACAAGAATAAAAGAAAGAAGTGGGTTGGGAGAATATGGTACAGCTGATACACAGATCAGGACAGACCCAAAGATGCGGGCAATAACATAAAAGCAATGGGAAACAACTGAGAGGCTCTTATTATCAGGGAGACTGTCAGGTGTACAGACCAGTCTCAGCTGGTAGGGATCTTTTAGGCTGTCAACTGGTAAGGATGCTACCTGAAACTAGCTGAAAGACTGATAGCAGAGTAAGAGCTTGATGGAAACTTGCAGAATAATTATTTTGAGAGCTTTTTTATTATTGTAATTAAACAACAATTATTTTTAAACAAAATATCATATCCCATTATTAAATTAACCTCAAAGAAAAATACTATTTCATCTTCTGTTTCATACATTGGCTTCTTTATGGGAAATGAATGCCCCACATTAACTACTCATTCAAAAGAAGAAGTGGAGTACCATATGCAAAAGGTTAAGGGAAAGGATGCTCCTGCTTCCTTGGGACAGCTGGCAGCAGGAACTCTGCAGAGAAATAATGGCTCCATAAAAACAAGGACAAAGCTTCTACTGACAAAAGTGTAAGCACATGCCTTGGTGATAAACTGAGATATATGGCAAGAGTTGTACGTGCTGTGATGTTATTGCACAACGGGTTGACAAGAGATGATAGGACAGTATTGGCTTCTACTGTTCGATCAAACAACAACTCTGTGCATATCTTCTGCTGGTGCTGGGGTGATGGATTGGGCTCTAAAATATTGCAAGACCAGGATTTATTTTTCTGTATACATTTAATCAGGTATAAATATTTAATGTGAATTACTTTGCTCTAGAGAGCCATGCTAGGCCTTCCTGAAATTCAAGCAGTAGTACAAATGGATGTACATGATGGATGTACAGTAGATTAAAAGGCATGTCAATCAGGAAGTAGCATGAGCAAAGCAGTATTTTAGTCCATAATACAGAACATAGCCAAGTTACTAAAGAGTTAATTGGGGAAAGCAAGAAAAAACTGCCACGACTTTCACATTATTCCTCCCAGCTATAAAAGACTACTAATGACATAAAAGCATCAGCTGTTAAATATATATAATAAATACATAAATAATGTTGATAACTAAGCACTTGTATTTATGGTCCTGTCTTTTCCCATACCACTTCGGAACTGCAACATTGAAATTCTGAAAGTATACAAATATAGAGAAGAAAAATATTTCATAAGATCTAGATTTTCATTGTTCCTGCCCTGCAGAGCCCTAAGTAGCCAAAAATTGTGGTGAATACAACCACTGGTCAGATGTTGCAGCTACATCATTAGTGCAATCTGTGACCAATTTGATCAATTAACCAGGTTCCAGAAGACCTGCAGATAATCTTCTTGTATACAATTAAAAAATAATTTGGAACAATAGCTGCTTGCTTCTCATGCTGCAGAAATAAAGCAGTTACTCATTAAAAAATGAATGGCAGACCCCAAATATTTTCTTCTAATTAATACTGTATTGCTAAAACGTAGGCTTTTTTTAACTGGCCCAAGTCATACCTTTTATACGCTGCATAGAAAACAAACCTAAAGTTAATACAGAAATGGGATGAAAGAATCTACTGAAGAGTTCTTTAGTAAGGCAAAGTATGTATCTCACAGGTCTCAGAGTAACACAGGAGAGCCAAAACAGAATATGGAAATTCTTATAGGAATATCTTGATAAGACTCTATGATTTCTTAAACCTAGAAGTTCTTCCTTATTTGAATCAGATTTGCTATCTCTGATTAAAAGTCACTTTATTTCCCACAAAATATTTTCTTCCTTAAACTCCTACCTATAATCCATTTACTTTGTTAATCCATCCATTCTTCTCTTAGTGCTTCCTTACTTCTGCATATTGCAGGAAGATATTTCTGTGAGAAAAAAATTCCTTTTGCTGTCCAGGAATGAGATCTTGGCATTCACAGCAGCAGAGCCAAAGCCACTGCTCAGTTCAGTGGGAGTCAGATTTCCAGTTCTTTTCCTTCAACGGTTCTTTCACCCACACCCTTCACACAGCACAGCTCTGCTGTCATGAGAAAAGGGAGAGTGGTAAGCAGAAGGAAGTCCCCCCAGGAAATGTGAGGAGGACAAGAAACATTGCAGCTTACACCTAGTCAGTGTTAGGAAATCCAAACCCTGGTTCTTGTCAGTTTTGTGGGTTTGCAAACTAAGGCTTACAAAAACGTCAGTTGACCTCTGAGACTTTCATTCTCAGTATCAGAAGCTGTTTCAGGATTTTATGCTTCCCATTCATCTCAGCCACTCACAGGACATGCGTAATTAGTTTTACCTTCCTTTCTGTCAGAACAGGTAACTATTTTTTGGAAGCTCATTGTTCATGGAGACATTTATACCGCAATAGTTATTCTGTGTTTTTGCCATTTAAGCTAAATCCCTAACAGTTCACATTGGAGATGGCCATCTTCACATGCAAAGCTAGTATTAAACTCTATAATATATCTATATATTAATTAAAAGATTAGGACTTTCCTCAGTTGTTAATTACTGAGCAGTAGATCTTCAACAACAGTGAAACTAGTTATTCACAAACCAGTTAGATTGAATCTGATTGGAATTATTCTCCTTCGATTGCCTCTTCCACAATTGTTCTTAAAGGTTTTTTTTGCTTGGGAAAGAAATGTTGCTGCTATGAAAATGATGCAGTATCATATAAATATGTGTGAGGAAAACATACTCACATCCGAACTATAGCACTGCTAGCTCAGGTAGTGGTTTTTTTTTTCAGGCATGTCCTCACTACAATAAAGAAAAACAAGCCAACCAAAGAGGGATAAGCTACTGATGTCAAACATTGATCTGGACAGGCTGGATCATTGGTACAAGGCTGTTGCATGAGATTTAACAAGGCTAAGTGTTGGGTCCTGCACTTGGGTCAAAACAACCCCATGGAATGCAACAAGCTTGGGACAGAGTGGCTGGAAAGCTACTCAACTGAAAGGGACCTGGGGGCATTGGTTGACAGCCAGCTGAACAGGAGCTAGCAGTGTGACCAGGTGGACAATAAGGCAAATGGCATCCTGGCTTGTACCAGAAACAGTGTGGCCACCAGGACTAGGGTAGTGATTGTCCCCCTGTACTTGGCACTAGTGAGGCTGCACCTCAGGTACAGTGTTCAGTTTTGGGCCCCTCACTACAAGGATACAGGGCTTGAGTGAGTTCAGAGAAGGCTAATAAAGCTGGTGAAAGGTCTAGAGAAGAAGTCTTATCAAGAACATCTGAAGGACTTGGGTTGTTTAATCTGGAGAATAGGAGGCTGAGGGGAGACCTTACCACTCTACAGCATTGTAGCACTCTACAGGACAGCATTGTCCTGGTTTAGGCCAGGAAAGTACCAGTTTTCTTTCTAGTGATTTTACTTTTCAGTTAAGTCCCTTTTAAGTAGCTGCACATGCTGAAGTTAACAACAGGTTTCTCAGTGTCTGCTTCTAGGACTGATAATGCTCCATGTTTATAGTTACTGCTGGAGAATGGTGTTGCAGCATTTGGCCTTTCCCATCACTTTATTCTGATGTTGCTTACATTAGGTAGATTTTGCTAATATAATGAAATCAGAGTAGCTCAGCATGATTAAGATGGTAGACTGAGAAGGGACTTGGATAAATCTTTAATTAAATAAGATGTTAAATAGAGTTGGTTGCTAAGAGGAGTTGGGTGCCTGTGTGACATAAACATACAGGAATGTAACTACAAACATTTCCAATTTGGGCTCCTACAACTCTATCAGTTCTTCAGCTTTATCTGTTTTCCTATCACATGATACTTTGCCTTCCTTCCATCTTTGGGCAGCCTGCCACCTGCTCCCACACTCAGAGGTGATCCTTCCATCCCTTCAAACACTGCCAGTGCTTCCTGGGTCCTGCTTTATACTCATAGGGAAAAGAGAAGAACTCAAACAAAAACTGCTACTGGGGTCCAGCTCTTCTGGCAGCACATGTCAGAGGCTGTCTCAGGACAACCTATAACTGACTAGAGAGGATCACTGGATGCTATAATATCCATGTGGGACACATGCATCGTGGTTTAGAGGTCAGTGTGGCAACAAAACTGCTAATCTACCACTTAGGAACCTTAAATATCAGTGGGTCTGTAAAAGGATTACTGCAATATTACTGAGTCACAGTTAAAACTGTACTGTACTGTACAATAATTAATTACTGTACTGTTATTAAGATTGCACAAGTTCTCTGGGCAAGCTATTTCACTGCTGCTATGGTGGGAAAACTTTACTTATGTTGAGAGCCTGATACCTCCTTATAGGTAAGGGAAGGATTCCCTGAAGTCCCTCTGAAACCTTCCCTCCTCCAGGCTGAGCAAGCCCAGGTCTTTCCATCTCTCCTCACACAGCAAGAGCTCCAGCTCACCTGGGCACCTGGTGAATCTCTGCTGCACTTGCTCCAGTGTGTTGGTATCATTTCTGTAGGTTGGGAAAAGTGGGGAGGGCAGTAGGAACTCAACACAGTATCATGGAGGCAGTTTAATGAGGAGGAGTGTGCTCCTGTTAATAAAGTCCATTAGGTTACAGAATTCTTTTATGAATTTGCCAGAAGCAGACATGAAAATCTGGGGTTTATTTTAGAATGAAAACAGTTCAGTGACTGCTGTTATTGTATAGAAAACCTTTGCAAATTCAGCTAGAACCTCTTTAAATTAAATAGTCCTATGTTCTTCTCATATCAAGCTGTCATTTTAGAGTTCAGACTTATATTTACCCTTATACAAAGAGCCAGCACAAAAGTTACACACTGGTTAGCTTCACATAACTTTGACAGGATTGTTTTACTGTAGAATTGTCACCTAGCATGTTCTCTATAGCAAAGCCCTTGGGAGAAATGTTACTTTAAGAAAAAGTTGTCAACCTTCTCTGTCAAGTACTCCCTGCCCACTGAATTCCCCATTTTCAAATAACAGTAACTGCAAATAACTGCAAAGTTATTAAGCCACAGTATTTTGTAAAGTGCTTGCAGGTAATTAAAAGCTCACTGTAAATTAAGGCAAAAATCAAATGACCTCTTGTCCAGGTCATTGATAAATATGTTGAACAAGACTGGACCAAATATTGACCCCTGGGGGACACTGCTGGCTACAGGCCTCCAACCCCACCCTGCTCCATTGATTACACCCCTCAGAGTCCTGTCACAGCCAGCTTTCAATCCACCTCACTGTCCACTCATCTACCCCACAATTCCTGAGTTTCCTAGTGAGGATATTATCAGGGCACCCCTCAGCCAACATTATTCCTCTTCCTTCCCTCCAAAGAGTATCAACATACCTCACAAAAGACAGTCATTTCTTATGGTAAACAACAAGAAGAAAGAAACATACATGTTCATGGAAGATAGGTATCTCGGATATTCCATTGCGAATTAGACACTCCAGAAATACATCAATGTAATTTTTTTTCTCCTGAGGATCCTTAGGCAACCTTCTTCTTCACAGTGCACAAATTTTTTCTCCATGTTAACTCTTAGGATTTTTCTCTATACAGGCTCAATAGTACATAGACAATACTAAGTGGACAATGTCACAGGTAGCCCTGTATGTAGTTAATGAGAGTCTCTAATTCCCTTGATGCTCAATAACACTACCAGGTCCTTTGTCATAATTAACTACATGTATTGCAGGCACATGAATACAGCATGTGATTTGAGAACAGGCAGCTGCAACCAGGAATTAATTGCTGCTAGGTAGAAATATATTCAGGCATGATTCAAATGAGGTAAGTCGATGGTAAAACTTGAACCTGAATGATTAAAGATGCAGATCTCTAAGGGCTAGATAATGTGCACCTGGTCATGCAGTCTTTATTTGCCTGAGTAATTTCTTTATTTGCAATACTCTAATTCCTGTTAACCAGGAATCACTCACATAGAGGCTGCAGAACTGAGATCTAAGACTGAGAATTAGGATCTTTATTTGCAAATTATTTCAGTGCTGGAAGCTCCTGACAGCAGGAGGGAGTAAAAAGAACACAGTTTGTCTCGAACACAGACGTACGGATGGTAAAGGCAAGTATGTTCTTTTAATGCAAGTGAGCAGCTTACTGCCATGGAGGCCAGATCATAAAAATGAGTTATAACTTTCCCCTTTAAAAAGCCCCAGAAATAACTTCAAAAAGGCATGGAAAAGTACAGATTTGTGCCAAAGCCTAATACAGACTGGAAAAGAGAAAGCCAAAATGATTAATATCACATGTAGCTTATTTACTTAAGACATATGCTGCAAAATTTTGGCTTGCATTCAAGTGAAATGCCTAGCTTTTAGGAAAAAATACTATATAAGATTTCTCATGCAGAACAATAAAAGGGACAATTAAATTACAGTCTAAATAATTAACAGTAAGATGAATGGCAGCAAGCATTACACAGTGTTCTGTGACAAATATAAACAAATCAGAAAATGGATTGATGAGCAGAGCTCTCCACTGAGAAAATTAATTATGTGTCCTTTTCCTAAGGTATGGTTATAAAGCAGAGATTCCTGCTCACTCCCACAAATAACAGAAGAACACAAGGAAATTCTTGCCAGGTCCTTTTAAGGCTCCTTCTTGATATCAGGTTTTGCTCGTGGAGACCTTTGGCTGCCTGGCCCTTGTTGCATTGGAAAATTCTATGTGATCCTTTTCCAAACATGAAAACATACCCATTCATAGAAGATTTTGGAGAAGAAAGATAATTTTTATAAGTTAGTTTTTGTTTTTTTGCCAGGATGAGGCCAGTTGTTTTTTTTTCTTTTTTTCTTTCTTCAGTGTCAGTTTAATTGCCAATCCTGAGTCAAACCATAACATGGCTTTAAAAATGAAAATTAAAAAATTCTAAAAGGCTTAAGAAATCATACAACATCCTTAGCAAGTTCTTTATGAGGCATTTTCCACTGACTGTAACAAAAGTAGTTTCTGCTTGCCAAAAATCATGGTCAGAAATGTTTGATAAAATACCAAAATTAAGGAAGTGCAGCCTCTTTCTCTAAGGGAAACATCCATCATAAACACCTTTAGAAACAATTAGCAGTATACACAGGATCTTAAATCTATCAGCCTGTAAACAGGCATTATGACCTATCTTCAAAGGACTGGAAAATATAACCTTAATCCAATACAAATTGTCTAAGCTCTAATCTCAGTTCTCCACATTTTTGTAAAAATATGTGGCATCAGCAACATTTTCTACACCAAAAAGCATAGATACTGTCTTGAATTTTCTGGATTCTGCCATGAAAATTTTACAAGATAAAACCACGATCACAATAAAATTCCATAATGACATCAGATCAAATAAAGAAGATAACTTTTTTTCCATAAAATGGATGTAAGCAGCTATCCACAAACAGTGGCTTAGAAAGCTTTATTATTTTCCTTAAAAATTCTACCATGATTGCCACTCTCTTTCTCACATCCTTTCTCAAAAATTTAACAAAGGTGATATATGCATGTCTTTGAACTCTAAATTTTCCTGATTTATAATTGTTAGTACTCATTCAATCTTCCTGCTGCAAAACCTTTTTCTTCACCAGTGAAATTCAGAATTAGAACATAGCTACCTGGTTCTAATAAACAAAAAAATGCCTTAACCACTGCCATCATCTCAGCATCTACAGTAGGCTTCTGCATGCAGAACACAGATGCATCAGTTAGTCTCTGTCATCTTCACATCATTTGTGCTACTCATAACCTGCCCAAAGTGCTCTGGTGGTCATTAATTTACAGCATACAGATTTTTGCAAAAATTATTAAAAGCCATGACATAAACCAAGAGCAATCTCTCAGCCACTGGCCATCCTTGTTTCAAAGGTACAACTTTGAAACTTTGTTTTCCAGCTGCCAGTCTTCCCTCAAAACTTTCTCATACTCTTACAACTGTAAGTAGTTACTTACTTTTTATATGCAAGAGAACAAAATTAATATAATAATATTTCACTTCCTAGCTGGCAGAACCAAATGGAAAATATCAAATAATTAAGACCCAGGGGCTGTGCTGAGGTCAGAATGAACTCTATAGTTTATACAAAGGAAGAATTAAGAAGAAACTAGGATCTAAGAGAGAATGGTTATTCCAAGTCAGATAGGTGATAGCATGTTCCTACGTTTGCAGACGTAAAATAGGGCTTTCTAAGCCTCAACTTATTTTTTAGAAACACTCTAAATGAGCTGTTAATTTCTAGCCAAATACAGGTTGGGCTAATTAATGTAAACTACTGAATTTCCCTCACAGCATTTCCTTTCTTATATGTAGAAGAATTGTAGCAGGGAGCTCCATCTCTCAATATGCCTGCCTCAGTTTCCCTCTATGATTCAACTGTTTTTGTCTCTCAGTTTTGCAGGCCCAGGCCTGGAGTGGAAAGATTCCCATGGGAAAGGAAAGGGCCTGGCAAGCTCTAAGCTGGTAACAATATTGAAAGTACAAACAGAGGCCAAGTTGACGTTTGTAACACCAGCTGCTCTCTGATGTTGGAAGAACACAGAGCCCAGCCACAACTAGGTCAGAGATAAACAGAGATAAAGTAAGAATGAACAGATTTTGGAGATATGGCTAAATAGTTAAATGACAGTAGTCAATCCACTTTACTCTATAAAAGCCTGGTCCCATCTTTGATTGGCAAACTTCCCGTACACTTTCCCAGGAAGCTGCTGGACCTTCTCCTCTCCATCAGAGATGCCTGCAAAGAGACTGGTTCTTGAGAATTAAGACCCCCCCTCAGGGACACCCAGCTGTGGCCAAGCAAGGATAAGAGATATTAATTCCTTTACTGTCTTTATTAGCAAACATTTAAGTTATTTAAGTTATTTTCATCATTAAGATTATAGCATCCTTTAAAATTGATAGTTAATGTTCTAGGCGTAGTATCAAACTTGATAATAAGTAAGTGTTCAACATTTTAATCATTAACCTTTACTGTTTGATATAACTACAAGTAGTAAATTTTATTGCATTCAAACTTCAACTTTGTTCGGATCTCCAAATTTGCCTACAATTTGACTTTGCTTTTGCCTTCCACTTTAAGGAGTTAAAACTCTAGCATTATATGCAGTAAATCTTTATCTTTGCATATGTGTCTTGTCTTCTATCTCACCCTATTCAGGACAAGAATGCATATTATTTTTTAATCTGCGGTCACTTCACAGACCATGCGGCACCATGGGCCCAAATATGAATGGCTAAGAACCACAGCTCTGGGGCCTAGGATTTCTAAAATAATTTAGAAGGAAATAAGAGTGTGATATCTGAGGTTTTAAAAAAAGTAAAGACATTTTATGATTGCGCAAAAGAAAGCCAGTATGTAATCTACTGGGAACTACAAGATATTTACACCAATTTTAGCCTCTTAGCAGTGCCTTAAAAATGGTTCCTGGAATGACCTTGCATTCTTCACAATGATGATTCAAGAAGACTTCAGTGCTGCCATGTCTCACCTCCAACTTTTTCTGTGATTATTTGCATACTACTACAACTCTCAGAAAACCTTGTTGCAGCAGAGAGCAGGAGAAATTTCTATTTCCCTAGATGCTGATATTTTAAAAGTATTAAGGCTCATTTGTATGTGACAGAGGCCTGAGGAATAAAATGGCTGTAACTGAATATTCTTGCGCCTTTCTAGCAAGGAAATATAGCTTCATAAAAAACAGGGTAAGAAAGAAAGAACCAATCTGTTTTAGTCACAAATAAACACATACAATCAGTCTTGCTGAGTTGAGACAGAAGTCTACCTAACCAGTATGCTCTCTAGCACTGTTGATGATTAAATGTTTAGGGAAAATTGTAACAGCAAGGTAGACATATATGATAATTTTTTTAGTGTTCCCAATCTCTAGCCACATGCAGCTATATGGTTTCCTGAGCTAGAATTAGTTTCTTTGTATATAAATACTCTCAGTAAGTATCTCTTACACAAATATACCCAGATTTCTCTTAACTCATGTAAACTTTTAGCATGTACAACATCCTCTAGTAGGACTTCCGCTGCTTATCTACATGTATGGGACAGACAGAATGTACAAAGAGTTTCCAGGTTTTCTTTGTTCTATCCCTTTAAAATCACAGGTTCAGTCCTCTCAGACAGACCAGTCCTTATAATGTCTGGTTTAAAAGAGGACTTTTTCATAGGCAGCCTTAGCCTTTCAAATAAAGCAAGAAGTGCTCATGATTTTAGCTCTAAAAATATATGGGTTTAATCCCCAGAGCTGATGTCCAATAGAGTAATATACAAATGCCATCTTGCATCATTATTTCTTCCATTTAGCTTTTAAGACTCCGTGTTCCCATATGATCAAAATGGCATTCATTATCTTCAGCTTAGAGGCTTTTCTTCTGCACTATCTGGCTTTTCTGTAAGGTCTTTTTAACCTTGAGGCTGTTAATTACTGTCTTGCTTCAGGAATGACATTCATTTTCACATGACTCATATTTGCTCCAATCAAAATTTTTTTTTTCCTTTCTTCTCCTCTAATTAGCCCACTACACCTCTACTGGTTTTCTCAGCCTTTCCATTTCCTACCCTATGTAACTAGAACCCCTCTTGCCATTAGATGATCTTCAAAATTCCCTTCTGCCTTAATAGATTTTATACTCTCTGCAACATAGCAAACACACATTCATACTTATCTATCATCTAGTGAATTTCTTCATCTACCAGACTCATGATATACAATGACCACACTGATGTCGTGTTTATCACCCTTGAGTCACACTTCTGTTATGACTTCCTGCCTGCCACCAGCTCTATTTTATGGGATGCAGCCAGTTAATGAAACAATTCTGACATCCTCATTTCATAAATATAAGCAGAGTGCTGTGAAAAAGCCTTCTTAGCACCTGCATTGATGGACTTTTTGAAAAGAATTTAGCCTAAATAACAGAAGGAAGGATAGTGGCTCATGGACATGAAGTAAGACAAATACTTGAGTCCTAGAGGGACTCTAAGTAAGACCTTTGTCATATTCAAAATACTACTCAAGTATTAATTTCCACTGTAAAATTGGGGAAGGAGCAATTGGGAGCAGCCAGAACAGTTCATGTGCCACTTGTCAGCCCAACCCCACATGTTTTCTAGGGCAATTAATGAATGCCTGTGTCTCTAATACAGCTCACCTGTTCATTTGCTACAGGTTCTGTCTAACAACACAATGACATCATGTAACTAACAGGCCTGCCTACACATTTAAACACTGTTCCTACACTCCCCTTTTCATGGCATTTACTTTATGTCTCCCGTCCAAGGCTCTGGTCCTCCAATTTCAACTGCACAGCAAGAGTACAACATTTTGCTCTAAGCTACAACATGAATCTTATTAAAATACAGCAAAGACCATGCATGGGTTTTTTTAAGTTTTCTTTGTATATTCACTGTATCTCTATAGATATCTAAAATGTGCCACTAAAATGGTTCACAGGACCTGGAAGGCAAGCTGATTTCACTTTAAGGAATGCCATCAACATTAATTTCATTTTAGAAATAGACTTATTCTTGCTTCTTGAAATGACAGCTTAGTAAGTATAAATTGCACCTCAGAGTTTAAAGTATACTGTCAGATTTCTCTGGATTTTACTCAACCTGAACAATTAAAATAGCTTACTTGTATTTCAGTGTTAGCCCAAGGTTATTGTACTTGCTTCAGATCCCTATCACAGCAATATTGTTCTATTCCATTTTTCCTTCCCATCCTGATTCCTCACTTTGAGTAAAATCAAAGATCTTGCTATTCAGTTACACATGTATGAAAGACAATTCTATCTTCCATTTCCCTTTCTCTACACCAGTTTTTAAGAAACCTGTGAAACACCTACATGACACTTGCACACATGAAAAAGATGGTGACTTACAGATTGTGATGTGGAAGGCAGGGGCAGCTGGGAAAATGTTTTCTAAGAGTGCCTGGTCACAGGTTTGGGGGAGCTGTAATTACTTTAGGTCTGGCAGGATGCATTTCCCAGGAGTTCGATGAAGAAAACAGCCTAAGACACACTACAGAGAAGTGCTCTAGAAAGTGTCTTCAGCTAGCTCCGTTTATCTTAAAAAAAATCCGCACAGAAATTTCTACTTAAACAGTGAGATAAGCCTTGTTTAGAACTTTAATGATTCTAAATGCCACCTTCTATTTCCAATTAATATTTGCCTTTGAATACAGATGTATCATTTTACTGATACCGGGAATCCTTGTCAAAAAATATTCAAAGTCCAGCTATGATATATACAGCGCTAACCTGGTGGCAGGAACCTGATTTCTAAGCTATAAGCAAATGTATACGGCAAAATTGTTGAAGTAAGTAATAGAAGGTTTTATAAAGCACAGAACTTGGAAAAAGGATAAAATCTTAGACCTAGTATGACGGAAGGAATCTTGGGAAAAGTAGTGGAATTCAATGCTAGTTGAAGTTGCAGGACTGACAGTTACCTCAGGTTTCCTCTCCAAACTATCTGAGGCCAGGTGTTTGCAACCACTTTGGTGCATCTGGGTGTAACAGCAAGCACAGGGGATCAGGTCACTGGGCTCCTCAGCGAGGGTGCAGAAGTCACAGGCACCATCCTTTTTTTGAGTTGGGTTTAGAGTCAATGTTTGAAACCCTCAAGATGGGCTTTTTCTAGCAATAAAATGTCAATGTCACATCAATATTTGTATAGCCAGTGCCACTTTTAGAATAAAAGCATATAAAAGCATATAATCTTTAAAAGTGTCATCACTGGCCACTGTAGCCAGCCTCACAAAGTGTACAACATATGTTCTTTGCACTTGAGTTCATCCAAACTGAGTATGCCTTTCACATTGCCAGCATCTTCTTCAGCACTGAAGGCTGGGCCCTGTTTCTATGCAATAAATACATCAAGTACTTTTACAAGACATGTATTCTTTATAATGGATACATAAATATTTCATCCTCAGAATAGGTCCCAAAGTAGCATTTCTTGCAAGAAGTTTTAGAGTTCAGTTTTGTGTTTTCCAGGAGACGACTGCAGTATAAGATCTGTTACCACTTTTGCAGTGTGATTTGCAGTAAAATATAATGCAAGTATCTGTAACAATTTCAGTGTTTTTAGATCACTTATGGTACCTTTCCTCATAAACTTGTAGTCTTATTCTCACTCAGGCTCTGATGAAATATCTCTCATTATGCCTCATTGTATGAGAAAATGCAAACTTAAATAGCAACATAGATACTATCTTCTCAGTCTCTGCTTATATTTTCTTCTTATGCCTTTAAATATTAAGCTATATATACTTTATTTATATTATGTATACATCATCTAGATTATATAAAATAGTAACATCTGCTGCAGTTTAGAGAAAAGGCTTGTCTGTTTTGACTGCTTTTTAAGCAAGCAATTTTCTCCTCTCCAACAAATATTTACATTAGCCATCTCCCCTTCCCACCTGTTCATTCCTATTTGATTGGCTAAAAGTGAACTATTGAACCATTTTTTTTCTTGGCTACTTAATTAAAACATGGAAAACTGATGGGATTCATGGACTGTGAGTTTAATATAAGCAGAAGAACAGGTACAAGAAACAGAAAAAAGAATAAACAGGCCAAGGTAAAGAGAGCACTAAGAGTCACCAAATTAAGGAAAATATATGACTTCTGGCAGTAACTAAGATCCCCTAGTTATACAAAAATTGAAAAAAGCCTGGCAGTTCTCTGACTGAAATCTGAAGACAACAGTACTGCCTGTATAATAATAGGATTTCCGTTGGCTGTGCAAATCTTTAATATTTGTTGTTGAATACTTCAAGTGGCAGAAAAAAAATAGGGGAAGGCAGGGAAATTATGGAAAAATAACAATGAATGCCATTATTTCTGAGAAATAAAGTATTCCAAATATGACTTGCACGTAAGTGGAAGAGCTCTCAATGAAGATATAAGCATTATTGCATGAAATAATACAGCACTATGAAAATATGATCCTAGTCCAAAACTTTCAGGTAGATAGTATTCATGGCTCATCAAAGACATGTATTGCATAGAAATAAGCAACGGAAAAGAAGGGGAAGACTTTAGGCTAACAATATCTGAACACAACTGGGATAATATCTACCTGTTGGAGGTGAACAGAAGCAAAAGCTACCCAGAATTTCACCTTGTTTCAGCTACCAGGGAAAGTTCAGAAAGAGTTTGTGTTCTGACCATCACAACTACATTCCTCATTACTATTTTCTCCCAGAAATGGTTCCTTTAGAGTGTTCTGATATAATAACATTTGTGAACACATTGTATTACTTATCTCTGAGGGTAGGTCAGCCTAACCCGAGGCTTGGCTGGAGCTGCTGGCCTTTGAGGCTATGCCTATTACAGCAAATCCAGCTATGCCAGGGAGCATTTTGAGGCAATGGGATTTGTCTATACCATGAAACTGCCAGCATATTTTCTGGTATGGTTTTCAACCAGGCTTGCTAGCACTCTGCCACACAGTTCCTGGGCAAGATTCAGGACTTAGCACAAGACAGAGACTCTTCTCATTGCAAAATCTGAAGGTGTCCATCCTCTTTCAAAGACTAAAAGAGTATAAAAATATGGAATTTATAAAAGCTATTCCATGCCAGTTGAACTCAGAGCAAAAGGATAGTTTGTATGTTTAATTTACTAGTACAGATGGATCCAGAGAAATCCCAAATGCCTGTAGTTTTCAGCCTTCTCTATTGCTGTCTTCAAATCGCTTTTTGCCTGATATATTATTGGGTATGCATTTGATTTTCATGCTGAGATGAGTCAATTTCATTTTCAATATTAGATTTAGTACCCTCATGTAAAAAGGCTGTGTATTCAAAGCAGCAGCTACACATCGTCACCAGCACCTGAGACAAGAATAAAAGAATAATGAAACAAACTTGGATGTGGCTAATTCACCAATTAAAAATACTCAGATGAGTCAGATGTGACAAAATCAGGCTTTGAAGCTCCAGTGATTAAATATTTCCTACATTCACTACATGTATATGCTGCATGCTACACTTGCTATCCAGTCTCTACACACTACTCAACTCCCCTTTTATTGCTTCAGCTTTCATTGTCTTCCTTCTGAACCAGTGTATTTAGAGTTTCTTGCGCTGATGGTCTAGCCACAGTCACTGTTACAGGATATTTCTGCAATATTGCACTGCCTCCAGACTTGCAAGTTACTGTAGGATGTCCCTTAAAGACTCCATTCTCATTTTACTGAACCTCTTTTTACTGCTAAAGCACTGTTTAGGGAGCTGATGCATTTAAAAAAAATAATAAATCAGGTACCTAATATTTACTGGCTTTTTTATAGCAGCTACTATAGTTCTAATTATGAAACTTAGTCCTAAGGCTTATGACAATTTACAGAAAACAGTTGATGTGAAGATAGCAACATTTTGGGTAACAAATGAAACCATCAAACACAATTCTAGGAAGGAAGGCTAACACAGGCAGCTCACACTGTCTTCTCCAGGAAGATATATTTTGTATGTAATGATTGTACATAATCAATAAAGACTATGGGTAGTCCTAGGCAGAAGTGATCTAAGTGGCAAAAAGCAGTGCAGGGTTCTTAGTCAATACTCCAAAGTGCTGCAATCAGATAGAAACCACACAAATATTGCTGCATGAATGCAGTTAGAGTACTTTTGTATAATAAAAAAAATCAGAGATTCCTCAAACAAAATTCGTACCAAAATAAACTAGAAATTACTGAGAGTTCTGATCAAGTACATTTTAAACACTAGCTAATGATGTGGTAAGAATACCTTGACAGTTAAACAAGTATATTGATCTGTCTAATAATCTCAGCCTGTTTTGTAGGGATCAGTATCTGCACTTCATTTTGCCTTTCTTTCCCGTATTCTAATGATTCACTTCGACAAATGTTAGCCAATAATTTCTAGTCTCCAAATTACCTTGTATTTTCCCCATAAGCTCTAGCAGTCTGATATTTCTAACAAACCATTGACAGAGTTTACAAAAGTAAAGCAAACCCTTATGGCATGACAGCTATAGGGTATACTGAATTTAATGATTTATACAGTGAATACAGTGATAGACTTAAAATGTTAAGCTTAATTTTATTTTCTGATTTGCACCTCTAATAATTTTCTTTAGCGTGTATTTTTGTTAGAATTTGTATTGATGAGCCATTGTCTTTTTAATTAAGAATTTGAAATCTAGCAGTTTGAAACACAAAGTATCTTACAGCCTTCCAGTCCTGTCCTTCAATATTACTAGCTCAAACCAAATGGAGGAAAAAATTATTGCTGTTTATTATTTGACACTGTAAAACATCCTAGAGCCCTCTGATGGACTTTCATCTTATGCATGTATGTGCTGAATGCAAATGCAATTCCTTTCCAAATCTTCTTCTACTTTCTATTGACAAATCAATACCTTTTGGGGCAAAATGACTTTTAAATGGATTTCTCTCCTTTAAAAGGTAAAAAACTTGTTAATATACTGTCTCTGTAATGTCCATACCAGGGCTGTCACATTTATAACTTGCCGTGAAACAAATTTCAGGGCCATCTGGTGGTCCTATGACAAAGTAATGTGCTATCGCTAATGGATACAGCACTTGAACCCTGAACCTCTCTCAATTCCAGCAAGAAATATTGTGGAAAAAAAAGTGTTTGGCTCACAAAGAAAAAAAGCCATTGTTATAGCTCTCTGAGCAGGCTCCTTCTGACCTTATGAAAAAGATATAATGGGCAGAACTAGAGAGAGCCTCATCCTCCCTGATGAACAATGAAAGAAGACAATTCAGTTCAGGTCCTTTAAATCTATGAATAAGACACTGTTGCCTCAAAGCAACCTCAAAACAAAGAAAAGACCTGCAGTACATCCCAGTATGTAACACAGCACCTACTTAAACCTGTTAAACCTGCCAGTTTATCTGTGATAATCACACAGTGAATTTTATTAAGAAATAATGACTGCTTCCTTCAGTGTCCATGCTGACTTTCAAACTTGCACCCTTCACTGGTAAGAGAATTGTCTGAGGAAATCAGTGTTTCAAGCTCCAACATACTTTAACATTAACAGATAGTATAATTCTGAAAATTCTATTAGTCATGAAGTTTAAATGTCTAGCCAAGAAGAACATGTACAAAATTGTAAGAGGACCCAGGCTGCATTAACTGTGTTTCCAGATAGGGAATTGCAGTTAAGTTAACAGCATTATTATTTACACTTTCTGTGTCCTATTGCCAGGCAAGGGCAGCAGAACAGTGGTATTCCATGCATTTCTTCACGGCAGAGGGCTGGAGCACCTCTCCTATTGAGACAGGCTGAGAGAGGTGTGGTTCTTCAGCCTGAAGAAAAGAAGGCTGCAAAAAGACCTCATGGAAGCCTTTTGGTACCTAAAGGGGGCCTACAGGGAAAGTCTAGTGGGAGGTGTCCTGCCAGTGCAGGGGGGTTGTAACTTGCTGATCTTTAAGGTCCCTACAACCCAAACCATTCTATGATTCCATGATTCTATGAAGATGCAGTGCTGGCTGGGCTAAAAAGCTTTAGCATGAAAGTAGGATCTTAAGTCTTGTCCCTAGTATTTAACTATGACCTCGTAGGTGACTTAAGGAAGGTCTCTTCTATGCCCTGAGCCTCTGTTGCCTCTTCTCTATGAGATATGGAGCCCTTACGTTTGTTTCACTTCACTTGCAAGTTCGTTCAGGCAAGGACTGTCAGAAACATTTTGGACTCTGTCTGTTACTGCCATACAAAGAATAATAAAATACCTGTTTTGCTAGAAATGTAAGTTTATTCCAGTTGGCCAGAATACATTTTCTATATCCTCTCTATGCCACAGATAGCCCTGAACACATTTAGATTAATAGACTACTTTGAGCCAAGCACATACTTGTAGTCTGCCATGGAGAGCCGTTATGAGAAATATGCCAGTTTCAAAGTAAGCACATTAATACAAGATTGTAAACTAATGTATCTGCTTTAGCTAGGAGAGACATGAACAATAACGTACTTGTAGAGGATACTTAGTGATTAAAAGAACTGTGTAAAGACTTTATTGCTCCATTATCAAAAAATAATAAGGCAACATCAATGTGAATAACCAGGCGATCTCCAACATTAAAGTATTACAACAAAACTAGCAAGTTATTGCGGTCAAAGCACCCACATAACACACAATTACCTAGTATGTAGCACTGTTAATGTCATAGCAAGAATCCAAGCTTAGAAAAGTAGAGAAATTGAGAGGCAAAGAGTTTATGTTTCAGTTCCTAGAGGAAGAGAACAACGAACTATTCAGTTCCTAGGGGAAGAGAACAAACTATTTAAGATAACTACAGCTGAAGCCTACCTAAAAAGACGCAAATGAGACATAGCCCAGGAAACTGGGAAATTCACCTCTGTGCCACATAAAAAAGATAATTGATTTACCTGCTGTTCAAAATAGAGTAGATGAACTGGTTATATTTGATGTGAGATTTCCTGATATTTAATGGCGGCTTATAATAAAATATTTTTTTTAATTACTTGTATCCAGGCACAAAAATAGAAAATCATGGTTAATAAGGCTCTTACGAACTTCTCATTAAGGAAACACTGTTCAAATTCTTCAAGCACCCGAGGAAGATAGGAAAGACTGGAAGTTTTAATTCCAGATCCCACATTGTTGAATCTTTTGTTATCCCCCCCCTCCACTGACTGTCACACTATCACACAAGAATTCGGAGATGTGAGCACCAGTGGCTCCTGCGTAAGTAGGTATTGGCTATCCTTTCTTCCTGACAAGTTTGCAGAAAAGAACACATATTCCCTTGCATCACACTTGCCTACACTTAGGATCTTTCTACCATCTCTAAATTATAGGTAAGGGACGAGGGGTTTTTTGTACACCTGGGTAACCCAGCAGTTACACTCTCTCATTACATACATTTTCTTCCTCAGCAGAAGAAGGATGTTTCAGATGATCAGGTTGATGAATACAATTCATTCCTATATGAATTTCTATTTTTTTGTGGAAAGAAACCAGTTCCTATCTGACATTTCAAGATACCTTTTAGTAAAGTGTATCACTTTTAATAGTCTATAATCGCAATTGCTTTTACCTCACTGCACAGATATTAATGTGTTAAACTGTGCTATTTTTTGAGGGAGTTTATTTGAGTATATATATATACTCTTTCACACTTCAGTACCTAAAAAAGTGTGCAAACTACTTCAAGACAGAAAAAATATGCAGGAAATAATTAACTGATTTTTCATTATTGTGCCATATTTTTATATATATAGGTAAATACATAAACCACATATAAACATATAAGTTTGTGTGTGTGTGTGTGTGTGTGTGTGTAGATGCATATACACACATATATATAAAGGTTGTGGCACTCAGTGCAAACCTACACGAGTTGAAATACTATATATCAAACTGCTACAGTTTGCTTAGCTCATAGAATTATTATTTTTTTGCTTACCCAAATCTGTAGCTTAATTCTTTTTTCATTTTTGAAAACCGTTTTAACTTTGAAATCGATCCCAACTGTGCTTACAAATGCAGATGTAAAGGAGTCATCAGCATATCGGAACAAAAAGGAGGTTTTCCCAACACTGCTGTTGCCAATAATAAGCAGCTTGAACATGTAATCAAAGTTCTGGTCAGATGTATCTTTCTGGCCATATCTGGAATCTTGAGCAGACGCCATCTGTAATTAAAAATAAAAAGAAATAGTTTATTGTCTCTTTTATCACATAAAACTGGAAACTTTTAGATTTTATTGGAGTTTTGATATCAGAGATGAATGAACTCAATAAGTTGTCCACATAAGTTTAATTAATTTTCTATGATTTTTGTATCCGTGATGATTGTATCAGTTGCAAAAGACTACGTAAACATCACTGGTGACTGGTATAAGACTTCTAAAAGTCCTGGACAGTTCTGAGTTAATTCTGCTGTCTCATAGTACAAACAACAGTATGCCAGCTTTGGGCTATTGAGGAGGCATATAGAAGTGAGGACAAAAAGTCTGGAAAGAGACAACGGAAGAAGCAAGCTTTTGAGAGAAAATTCCTTGTAAGATTCATATTTTGTAAATAATGCAATCAGGAGTCTGATTTCAGAATTATTCTACTATTTGGTAGTGAATAAAATTCTTGATTAAATGTAGTCCTGGGTACAAACGTGCTTGCATCCTGAGTGTTTGCACTGGCCGTAATATTTGTTCACTTCTTTCACAGGCATGAAACAATAAAGTTTTAGAACAAAAAAATAATCAGTAATCTTTCATCTTTCTGATTCCTATAGCAAAAGACAGGAACAAATTCTGTCCACCTTCACTAATCTCCCTTAATGTAAAACTTCAGGGGATATATATTGCTTAGAACATGAGAAAAAACAAAAAAAAACCAACATGCTGTTTATACCAGTCTAATCACTACTGCCTACAAAGTAGTAAAGAGTATGCTGATGTTGTGCACAGTTTGTAACAATAAATCAAAGAAGTCCAGCAGATAAAACACTGTGCAGTGGCTGGGGATTCTAAGGTGTAACCTGTACACTTCTCCCAGCAGCCTGTTCCGCTGCCCTTTTGGTTGCTCTCTGTAAGGCAGCAGCTGAAACCAGTAGTTACCACTTCTAGCAAGAATATTTTTTTTTTTCTTGATTTTACCTCCTCTGAAGCCTTTCATTTAGCTTCTATAATTTGCTTAGGGCTTACAAAAAGGGGTTTTGGCTTTCATTTCATTTGCTGCTCTCAGTCCTATGTGATTACAATTCATCCCTATGTACTTGAATGCCTAACACTTCACTAACAGTATGATTCAGCGAGCAGAGAAACCAGGAGGTCTGCATTCTAATAATAATCTTGCTAAATCTTGTTCATTATGTTGCCTTCCTGAGTAAGATTATGTTTCCTGTGAATGGTTTTTAAACACAGACTTTCTCCACAAAGAAATTTCTGTACTCCTCTAAATATGTTTATGTGCATTACCCATACAATAGTTTCCTTGAAAGTTCTTAAAACCTAGTAAAAACCAAAATCCACCACCTTCACTGTGCCTTGATTATATAGATTCATTACCTGCAGTACCATAAACAGAATTATAGGAGAGTTGAACACAGAATTGCAGACAGCTTTTATTTCAGGGGTAGGAGTATGTCTGCTTATTACAGGATGCAGCAGGCATAGGAAAGGCATAGAAAAGGACTTATTTCTCCATCTTTCACCATATGGAAGAATCATGAGAAGAATAGTGAGGTATTGACAATAATTCAAACTGTTTGGAGGGACTAACTTTAGCCTAGAGAGACAGTCTCCCTTGACTACCAAAAGTGGTCCTTTAATTCCCGTTCAAAACCCAAATAAGTTTTAGAATAATACTAGTGCCTGCACTAACATGAAGAAACATCAGACTCAGCCTGGGTGCTAAGACTTTTCCACTACTTCCCAAACTCATTCTGTGTTAAGAACAGAGACAGACTCTTCAGAGTACAATTCACAACAACTACACCAGGCTCCCACTTCAGACGATTCTCTGGATTGTCTAGAGGAAACCTAGCTGCTTGGTCCTCTCAAACTTTCTGAATATGCTTGCAATGCTTCTCTTTCTCAAGTGCAAGCTGCTGATTTCAAGTAGGGGGTGCACTGTAGCCCCTTTCCTGACCTATTAATATGTCAGTTCACTCCTAACAGGACTTGTCCCAACTACAGGGGTATTTGGCAGATAAATGTGAAGAAGCTAATGCTCCTTTGGAAACCATGGTGAAAATAATCATCTGTAATGCCATGTTCAGGCCTGTAATTAAATACTATATACCTGGATGGGAACAAAATAAACATACTAGCCTCACCAATTTCATTATGCCCTGTTTCTGAGGAAGTGAAAACTATTTTCTTGATTTTGACCAAGTTCTCAGCTCATTGGATTAAATGTATATAGTAAGCAAGCATCACTTTCAGCAAACCACACTGGTGGTTTTTTTCTTTAATAAAATTTCATCCTTATTTAGTAATACTGAAGACTGAATGCACAAGGCTACTTTCATTAGCATACTGTACACTTACTCTTTTGTTGAATGAGTTCCTACTCACATTCCTGCACCCATCAGGATGTTAACACCAAAGACAGTCTCAGGACACTTCCTAGAGGACTCAAGACAGACCTGAGAGTCCCCTGGGAAATCTAAGCTCGAGACAATGACCTACAGTCAGGCAGTCTCACATGTCTGCTCGTAATCAAAAGTGGGAGAAGGTATGTCCCCAGCTTAAATATGGTCCAAGGACAAAAAAAGGATGGCTCTGTATGCCTCCCTGATTACAGCACATCTTTAAACTCCTTAAATTTGGATTATTTATAGGCATAGGCCAGTTTAATCATTATTCAGATTTCTATATGAGACCCAGGTACTTTACAACTCTCATGTTCAGCTTTTTCCTTGGTCCCAAAAGAAGAGGTTAAAACCAGGTAGGGTTGAGAACAAAAGTCTGGAAAATGTGCACTTGCCTGCCACCTCAATGATAATAACAAAATTTTTGTCTATGTTACTCTTCATGGCCTTAGTGAACCTCATCCTCTAACAGTTAATTTGAAGAGCTTTCTCAGTTCTGCACAGCACCACGCCATGTCCTCCCTGGCCCGCCCATCAATTCCATTTGCACTTACATATACACTCCACTCTGGGTGCCTAAAGCAGGATGAGTGGAAAATAAGATGGAAAAGGAAAGAAAAACTGGGATTGAAAATACTGAGGTTCATTCTTCAATATTTTGATAAACTCTTAGGTGGGTTAGTCTAACACAAGATATCAAGAAGCCATCAAAATACTGCAGCTCTGAGAAGAATAAATATAAGTTGTGTCAGGCCAGGCACTCCAATAGAAATAAATTTCGTCCTACTGGGTATGGTAAAGAGCATGAAGAAAAGATGGTCAAAAGCCTCTGTCATTTGGCCTACTTAGTGCAGTGCTCAGCATCATGAAACTAGCAAAGACTGTTCAGATTCTCACTTGCTACAGCAGCTGCATCAGGCCAAGAGACAAAATGAAATACTAATGCCACTATCTAAGGCACTAATGAGATGTTTTTAGTAACAATTTGGTCAAGTGTGTTTATGGAAGCTGAGTTCAAACTGGAAAGTAGAGAAGGTTATTAGGAAGACGAGAAGAATGGTGAATTTATCTTATGAGATAAATAAGTACGTAAATAGTAAGCGAAATACAAGCTTGTTTCTCCAGATAGTGATCTGGAGAATCTATGGATATGGAATACTATGGAATGAGAATGATTTAGACTGATGTATCCTGGAGCAGACACTGGACATTAAGAAGTGAGGATAAACTAGATCTGAGAGCCTCTAAGCTGAGATAAGAAAGTATCTAACAGCCAGGAAATGAGCTTCCACAGTGCACTTCCAAAAATTGGGTAGTTACAGAAAAAGGGCTACTGACTCCAAATCCAGCTTAATCAGCAAACAAAAAGGTGTATATAACCTGCTCTGTAGACTCACTGGCTCTTTTAATCTGAACCAAGACTGACATATCTAATAATTCTGCTGAGTAATAGGAGATGAATCATCATGCTAACTCCTATGTCTGATAGCTTTGATTTGGCTTTTTGAATCATAATTTTATAATAACATCTTAAATATCTGGAAGCCGACTTTTTGTTTGTTCTTTTCCACTGTATTTGGGTGAGTCTTTTATAAACCTGTTTTGTCTGGGCGTAACCATTGCCAGTTACAAAAGGATACAAAGAGCTAAGAAGAAAACCTTCTCACTTATTTCCTTAGCAAAGCAGATTATTTTCCACTTCCTCAGCTCTTCAGCCTCTGTCAGATTTGAAATGATCTGATGCCCTGACAAGTAAAAGAGAGGGTCTCTAGAGAAATAGCATTTTCTACAAACTGTCATCATTAACGCCCATATGCTCTGATAAACCCTAAGAATGGGTTATCCAAACTACCCTGCTACTTTTTTTATTATGGCAAACTGCAGGTATGTGGAAAATGTTCAGGTTACAATCAGGTAAGAAGTGAAACTGGAAGTGAGTGAGTCAGTGTAAGAAATCATTCAGAACAGTTTGTAAAAGAACATGCAGAAACCATACAGACGTCTACATTTCACAGAAAAGAGAGTTCATTGACTTTGACTTCTAAACCAAAGCCCTGTCCATGGCCATAAGCACTAGTAAGACTTCGATCTGTTATTTGAAAACACAGCTAGAAAAACGCAGTCACAAACTTTGACACAGATCAACTTATATTCAGAAGATGGCAATAGCAAACTTTTACATTAGGTATCTCCTCTGGAAAGACTGTTTGTGCTCCCTTTCTTGTTATTATTGGCCCTCCTTGTCCACAGAGATGTAGCATGATCTTGAGATTGAATGAAGGAATTCATAAATACAGAAATCCAGTGACACTCTATAGGTCTTTTCTCTCATTCTGCTAAAATATTTTAACTTTTTTGTTTTCTTTTTTAATTACTGCTTGATGGAAATGGGAAAACAATTTTTATACCCTTCCCTGAATCATTTTTGTCCTGATTAAAAGACATACTCTTTTGCTCTACAATTCAGAGTTGGCAGCTCTGTAACAGACTGTTCCATAAATTCTTTGTGTGCAAATAAGTAAGTACACTTGTTTTAAGTAACAGGAAATCAGACGGCTAAAACAGATAAATCAAGCAATTAGTTCAGCCAGTCTAAATGACATCTGAACAAGAACAACCTATACTAGCCTACTGTTGGAAAATGACACTTAAGAACAAGAATCCATGACAGAATTTTGTTTTACTGCAATCTTTACTAAGAATAATATTTGAGTATGCTGGAAACAGTGTAAGGAGAAAAAAAAACAAACATGCAGAAACTACAAGTGAAAATCAAATCTCATTTGCCAGATTGCATTTTCACATCTTGGAAAAATCCAGTTGCTTTTGATTATAATTTTGGAAGAGACGTGATAAAAAATAGATGCTACTTGGCCATCTCACCAGCCTTAAAAAAGCAGAATTTGTAGGATTTTTTATAGCTCTCTGCTGTGTCTTTGTAGACTAAGGCTGTGATTTCTGCTAACTTTTATTCAGTTCTGTTTAACAATAATTATGTTTCTACTGACAGTCATATATATATATATGTGTATATACATATATAAATATATAAAAATAAAAATATCAATATATATATATTTATATGTATAAAGCTGTTCTCTGATATTTGTCATATGCAGTTTTACATACATGGACTTTGTCTTCTTTAGATTTTATTGTTTTACCACCCCTTCGTTTTCACAACTATTTTAAAGTGTCAGTGAATTCAACACTTGTCAAAATGTCTAATGCAATAGCGACCAATGTGTAGTTGTCGTTCTTTATGAGAAAATTTGTTTTTAATTAAATGCTCTCCAAAGCAAATACATACTAAACACGACTTCAGTATCTCAATAAGCATGTGTAAAAAATGGAAAATCCCACAGAAATATTTCCAACACATGCATGTGGGATGCAGAACTAGATATTTTAAACAGTATTCTAATTATTTGTGTTCCCCAATTAGAAAACTGATAGACATTCTCACTGATTAATGGCTTATTTCTAGTGCACCTCTTTGGTTGAAAGGTTTCAGCGTGTGACACCTGAGCAATTGCTCTGGAAAAGGTTTATGAGATTATCAGTCTTTGTCCAAAGTCAAGCAAATACAACTCCATATCAACATAACTTCAGATTTCAGACTTCTTTTTGAGTGTGTGTCTTGAAGAGGATGCAGACCCTCCCCTGAAATTCTATTACTGCACAGATATCCAGCATGAAAAATATTAGCTAACAGAGCTGCAGTTTTTAACTCAAATTGAAGCAGACTCCAGCAGTGCTCTTGGTATTGTACAAAATCAGTGGGATTGATTGTTGCTTATCCACTGACAACAGGGCTGATTTTCAATAAGAAAAAAAAATAAAATATGTGTTCTAATGTGTAGCCTGGAGCCCCTGGAGCTCCTGCATGAGATTATAAAATAGGTTCCAATTATTAACCGAAGTACAGTTTACCAGGTTAAACTGTTTTGAAGCAACAACCTAGAAAGTGCTAAAAACTGGATAATATAACTTTTACTTGTGTATTATCTTTTTTTTTTTTTGCCAGTGCTAAGGGGCATTACATTTTTCCACATATAAAAAATGCTGAAAAGGGGCGACCCCCAGTTCTAGCCACGTCCCATCTCTTCCTGGTGCAGACAGGTAAGTACTTCTTGAGTAAACAGCTGGAGACACTGTCTCAACCTCCTGTGCATCCAGGTAGGACCTCGTTACATCTGATACCCTAACAACTTACTCCATTCACTCCCAGGGGAGCTGAGACCGAGACTCCAGGGGACAGTCAGTATCTGTAAAAGACCGTTCCCTTTGCCTGAATGCGACCCGAAACGCCCGCGGGGTGGCGGCCCCCGCTGGGCTCAGCCTCCCGCCCCGGCTGGTCCCCGGCCCGGCGAGCCGGGCTGCGCCAAGGCCGGGGGGCACCCACCG
>NW_009954567.1:2170412-2175879 GCF_000747805.2 Chaetura pelagica | reverse complement strand
GCAGGCCCTGGAGCCGGGAAGGCGGAGTGCAGTTCGGTGTGGTGGCTCCTGTTGGTGTCAGTCCTGTGAAAGCAGTCGTCGCGGTGCACGCCAGGATTTCTGTTCCTTCCTCATTGTCCCTGGCGTGCTTCAGTTGGATTTTCTCTGGCCTTTGACAAAAAATGGTGCAGCCCCGCATGGATGTGGCATCGTTGCCCCAGGGCAGTGGCACTTTTTTCTTGACAGGGTGATCAGCATGATCATGAGGCAGTGACAGTAAAACACAAAAAAAACCCCGCTGCACCGGTGTGTGTGTCCCCAGTGCTGGTTTTTGTTGTCCAAGAAGTTGCTTTAAACGTCTCTGTCTGCACTTTCTCCATGACCCCATCCTCTAATGCAGAGCCCAAATTTCCATTGCGCTGAAATACACGGAGCTGTATAGGGCAGGAAAATAAACGGTGCATTGAGGTTTAAGATTTGGTATGATCTCTACTAAAGGGGTTAAGAGGAGCCATGGGTGTGAACAGCAAAGGTTACTCTGCCATGTCTGCCCAGGGCTTGAGACCTGGACGTTGGGCAAAGGGGAGAGCAGTGGCTGAGGCAACATGAAAACAGCAGGCTGCCCTGTGGACGACTACCTGCATATGTTGCCTCAAGTAAATTGCCTTTTGGAGCTCTGACACAGGCCAGTTGTAAAATACAGACATGAGCATGCATTAAAGTATATGTCAGAAGTCATTTCATTCTAGCTGTGCAGGTGTTTAATTTAATTTACACCTATTCAAACCCACCCCCCTGTACGTGAAAATAGGCATTAAGTGACCTTTTTTTTCAAACACGTGATGTATGCTATCATGCATTTTTGCGGCTGATTCTTCTTTCCTTCATGAAACAGTGAATGTAATTCATTCCGCCAATGTGGGCACATAAACATAATTAATTTGCTCAACATCTTAGACCATCTGTATGGGAATGCATGAGCATGCTAAGTGTTGATTTTTTAAAATAATTTGTGTGTGTGTGTGTTTATGATTTGTTCATGCTACTGATTTTGGGTGAATACACACTGAAAAATCATGAGTAACAACCCATTTCCCTCTGAAAATAGGGCACATTACATTTGTTGTGAATTGCAATTAGGGAAAAACAGAGATTCTTCCTCCTATTGCAACGTTTTATGGAGGTTTGTTTTTGATTAAGTATACTATATTACACAATCATTAATAAATTAAAATACAGTTTTTCATAAAACAGTTCTCATTTTCAAATGCCATTTTAAATCTCAACTGGTATTTGAAACACTAGATTGAAGTATTCAGAGAAGCTTTCACTTGTAGAATTTAGAAACTGTGGACTTTTTATTCTGTTAACCTTTTCAAGTACATTTCCTGCAGGTCCTGTATTCAAAATTACAGGATTTAGATGGTGCTGGGTTCCCAAATTTATCCCAAGACCAACATACTCCACATCTGTTTATTATATTGGCATTTCTGTTAGCATTGAAGTCTCTAAACAATCTTTCACCTAAACCCTACATACAGGAAACCATCAATAGAACATACAGAGATGAAACCTATAACATGGATGAGAGAGAAGCCAAGCAGTTGGGATCCCTGGCCGGAGATGCTGGTATTGATAGAGCACTTAGTAGTAAGATGGGACCTACCACCCTGTGGGACCAACTTCTTTCAGCTTCTTTCAGCTAGGATGGAGAGATACCCCCACAAGGGTGACATCGAATGGCGCCAAAGCAGAACACCCACTCTTGAGAAAGCCATCAGACACTTGAGAGAGATTGCTGTGCGAGAAGTGATCTGTGGTAAAGATGGACCTACAAATCCTGATAATGTTCTGTGCGACACACAAGTGTTCCGGAGATTTGCGCAGGCTGTACCAGCAGCACATGCCCATATGTTTTCCTTTATGGGATGCTTTGAAGATGATGCAAGACCAACTGTGCGTGATGTGGCTTTCAAACCATGACATAATCTCTGATTCCCATCAGTTCCACACCTCAGCCATTGAACAAATGACTGACAGAAAGATGCCAAACAGTTGGGGACGTAAACCCCAGAATTTCTCTAGAGACAACTGGTCACGTGTTGCAGTCATTAAGAAGAGACATCCTGCTACGAGACAGCAGCGAGAGAGACAGGACCCACTGCGACACCACCTGTGGTTTCTCTTGCAAAGTTATTTTAAAGAGGACATGAGAATCTGGGACAAGAAACCCATTGATGTTCTCCAGTTACATGTGCAAGACTTACTAAACAGAACAAAGGCAGGAGATGGTTCTTCCAAGAAGGCTGCACCAGTCACCACCCAGGATGGTGCATTGACCACTAATGCTCAATAATAGAGGTGCCCTGCCTCCAGGCAGGGGGAGGAGAGGGACAACTGAGTTTACTTGACTGTGTGGTTTCAATGGCCTAGAACATTAGAACCACAAAGGTTCTAATGTGAATTAGAACCACAAAGCCTTGGTGGATACTGGAGCACAGTGCACTCATAAAGGAACAGACTCTGTCGCTATTTGTGGACTGATGAGAGGTTCTCACCAACTGACTGTTCTGGAGGCCGATGTGAGCCTCACTGGTAACAAGTGGCAAATGCACCATGTAGTGACTGGCTCAGATGCTCCATGCATCCTTGGCATAGACTATCTCAAGAAAGGATATTTCCATGATCTGAAATGGCCTTTGGTGCAGCAGCTGTAGAGACTGAGGACACTGAACAGCTGCATACTTTGCCTGGCCTTTCAGATGACCTTCCTCTAGTGGGGTTGCTGAAGGCTGAAGACCAACAGATGCCAATTGCCACTTGAATGATGCATAGATGACAATATCACACCAACAGAGACTCTGTGATTCCCATTCATAAGTTGATCAGGCAATTGCAGAGCCAAGGAATGATCCACAGGATTCACTCACACTTCAACAGTCCTATTTGGCCAGTGCAAAAGCCTGATGACAAGTGGAAGCTGGCAGTGGACTATGATGGCCTGAATGAGGTTACACCACCACTCAGTGCTGCTGTGCTAGAACTTCAGGATGAGCTGGAGTTGGAAGCAGCCAGGTGGTGTTGCCACTACTGAGATTGCTCATGCATTTTTCTCTGTTCCTCTAGCACCAGAGTGCAGGCCACAATTTGCTTTCACCTGGAGGGGAGTCCAGTACGTCTGGAATCGACTGCCCCAGGGGTGGAAACACAGCTCAACAATTTGCCTTGGACTGATCCACGCTGCACTGGAGAAGGGTGGAGCTCCAGAACACCTGCAGTACATCATTGTGTCGGGGGACATGCCAGAAGTCTTTGAGAAAGGTAAAAAGATCATCCAAATTTTTCTGGATGCTGGTTTTGCTGTAAAAAGAACCAAGGTCAAGAGACCTTCACAAGACATCCAGTTCCTGGGAGTCAGGAGGCAAGATGGACGTCGCCAGATCCCAATGGATGTGATTAAAAAAATAACAGCTATGGCCCCACCATCTACTAAAAAGGACACTCAGACCTTTTTAGGGACTCTTGATTTCTGGATAATGCATATTCCATGTTACAGTGACATTGTGAAACCTCTCTATGGATGACCCAAAAGAAGAGTGACTTTAAATGGGATCCTGACCAGCAGAAAGCTTTTGAGCAGATCAAAAAGGAGATTGTGCAGGCAATGGCTCTTGGACCAGTTTGAACAGGGCCAGACATCAAAAATGTACTCTACGTCGCAGCCAGGCCCAACAGTCCCAACTGGAACCTCTGGCAGAAAGCACCAGGGGAGACTCGAGGTTGGCCCTTGGGATTCTGGAGGAGGAGCTACAGAGGTTCTGAGGCCAACTGCATGTCAACTGAGAAGGAGGTCCTTGCAACATATGAAGAAGGTAAGAGGTGCTTCAGAAGTGATTGACACTGAAGCGCAGGTTCTCCTGGCACCCAGATTACCAGTGCTGAGATTCATATTCCAGAATAACCTTTCTCCTACCCATCATGCCATCAATTTGACTTGGAGTAAATGGACTGCTTTAATCACCCAGCGAGCTTGAATAGGAAGACCTAATCGTCCAGGTATTGTGGAAGCAATTACAAACTGGCCAGAAGGCACACACTTTGGAATGCCACCACAAGAAGTCGTGAGACGGGCTCAAGAAGCTCCACCATATGATCATCTACCAGAGACTGAGAAACAATTTGCTCTTTTCACCGATGGCTCCTGTTGTCTTGTAGGGAACCGCCAGAAGTCAAAAGCTGCCGTGTGGAGTCCTACAGAACTGGTTGCACAAGCAGTTGAAAGAGAAGGTGAAGCGAGTCAATGTGCAGAGGAAAAAGCCTTCCAGCTGGCTTTGGACATTGCTGAGCAAGAGGGGTAACTGAGACTGTCTCTACACTGACTCGTGGGTGGCAGCAAATTCCTTGTGGGGTTGACTAAAGCAGTGGCAGCAGAACAACTGGCAGTGAAAAGGTAAACCTTTTTTTTGTTGGTTGTTTTTTGGTTGTTTGTTGGGGTTTTTTTGTGTTGATGATCTCTGGAAAGACATTGCAGCTCAGATAGAAAAACTGGTGGTAAAAGTGCGTCATGTAGATGCATGCTTACCTCTGAGTCGAGCCACTGAGGAACAGCAATGCAACCAGTGAGTAGATGGGGCTGTTCAAGTGTTCCGAATAGACTTAGACTGGGAACATAAGGGTGAGCTCTTTCTGGCTTGATGGACCCATGACACTTCAGGTCATCAGGACAGAGATGCAACATACAAATGGGCTCGTGACCGAGGGGTGGACTTAGCCATGGACATTATTGCACAGGTGATCCACGACTGTGAGACTTGTGCTGCAATTAAGCAGGCAAAACGGTTGAAACATTTGTGGTATGAGGGGAGGTGGTCAAAGTACAGGTATGGGGAGGCCTGGCAAATTGACATCATCACACTTCCTCAGACCCTCCAGGGTAATCACTATGTGCTTACAATGGTGGAAACGAGTACAGGATGGTTGGAGACATATCCTGTGCCTCATGCCATGGCCAGGAATACTATGCTGGGCCTTGAGAAGCAAATATTGTGGAGACATGGTACTCCAGAGAGAACTGAGTCAGACAATGCTACTCATTTCAAAAACAGTCTTGTGAATGGGCTAAAGAACATGGTATTGAGTGGATCTACCATATCCCATACTATGCACAAGCCTCAGGGAAAGCTGAAAGGTACAATGGTTTGTTGAAAACTACCCTGAAGGCAATGGGTGGTAGAACCTTCAAAAAGTGGGACAAAATTTTGGCAAAGGCCACCTGATTAGTTAATACTAGGGGATCCCTCAGTCGGGCTGGTCCTGCTCAGTCAGAGCGCATTTTACATAGTGCAGATGGGGATAAAGTCCCTGTGGTATGTGAAAGAAACCTGCTGGGTAAAAGTGTCTGGGTTTATTCTGCTTCAGGCAAAGGTAAACCTGTCAGGGGTATTGCTTTTGCTCAGGGACCTGGACATACCTGGTGTGTAATGATGGA
>NW_009954567.1:2151159-2170299 GCF_000747805.2 Chaetura pelagica | reverse complement strand
GCTGGATTGAAAACTAAACTACACAGCTTTAATTAAACACTAATTATATAAGAAAAAATATACTATTATATACAAATATGTTCAGATATGTGCAAAAGCCTCTTCCCTCCCCCCACGCCCAGCAACTCCCACAGCATCTCCTGAGCTGGGAACAATCCCGAGAAGTCCTGGAGCTGCTGCTGGAGAGAGCACAGAGTGATGAGGGTCAGGAGAGCTCGAGCTTGGGGGTCAATGGTGATGGATGGACGGAGTCCTCCCCAGACGCCGGCTATGGATGGAAGAGAAGGGAAGAAGAAGCAGGAAGGAAGTTGTCTTCTGTGATCTCTGACATTCCTCTGAGCTTACGTAGAGATATGGAATGGAATATCTCTGGCCAGGTTTGCTGTCTGTCTAACTCAGCCTCCTATGGGGGGGTCATAGATCTCCCAGTAGAGTCTGAGCTGGCAGAGTGAAGGTGCAACCTTGAAGACCCAGCAGTTAGAAAAACAGTGTTGTTTTGTTTTTTGTTGTTTGTTTTTTTTAATCCTCAGGTTTTGTCTATTATTTGTCTTCTGGCAGTAACTTTTTCCTTTTCTTTCTGTCTTTTTCAGAGGCTTTTGAAGATCTATGGGAAAGAAATGGACTACAATTAAATAGTATAATGTTAAACACAACTAATGTTTTGTACTTCAAGCATCTCAGTCAGGTGGCACGTTGTGACAATACTGCTGAATATTCTTGTCTGCAGAGCACTGTTTTCATGTGACAGGAATTTCTGTTTATTACCAGTCACTGGGTTAAATCACTGGGTTACAATATGTTAATGTTTTTGGAACATCGTGTACTTGAAGCTGCTTTTTGTACATAATTACTCTGAAATAGCTGTTTTCATGAGGTGCTAACATACAAGGGACCCAGTTTAGTAAAATACCTAATTCTTTTACCCAGGAATAGTAGAAACACTGCAGACATAGTCAAGAACATCAGATTAGGTTTTCAGTTACATTTATTTTACTATCTCCTTTTCCAGTTATTTTGATTATGCTACCTTCTTTTAATTTGCTGACACTTGCAGGATTATTTTTTTTCATACCAAATGCTGGATCATGGAATACAAAGAACAGATTAGTTATTATTTTGCTTAATTGCACTAAAGAAAAAAGGATAAAATTTTATTTGTATTAAGTGGCAAATAATCTTCCAAATAATGTATGTCATCACAAAAAACAACCTCAAATGAGCACGATACCCATGAGATAGCTTGTACAGTCAATCTGGCTTATCTAGCTGTAGAACAGCATGATTTTAGGACATTTTTCAATTTTTCCAATACAGTTTGGTTGTTGTCCAAAACACTAATTTTACACTACATAGGAGATAAACAATAATTGCAGGTCTGCATACTAAATGTAAAAAATCTTCTAATAACAAAGGCACCATCAGACAGTTAGTTTGTGTATAACTGAATTGGTTTGGATAAGTGAATTCTGGAAAGATAGACAAATTGACAAAATTTTTCCTCAATTTTGCACGAGAACATGAGTAAAAATAATATAAACGCAATGTTACTTTTATTTCACAAGTTCAGTGCATGTATTTGAAGCAAACATTTCCTGCACTTTAAAAAACTTTAAAAGTGTAAGCCATGCTGTGAAATTAACAAGTAACATTCAGAAGTAGAAGCCTAATGTAAGGAGAATAGTAAGGCAAAGAGACTTAACTAATGATCATGGTTCCCCTTTTGTATTTTTTAGAATGAAATACAAATCCTTGCAGTTTTTGAGCTAATAAAATAAAGGTTCTTACTAGGTAGAAGATGCCAGCCATTTTGAAATACCTACACATATTTTAGATGTTTTCTATCGTATTATGTTCCTTAATGTCAAATAGCTTTCTTTTTTCTCCTGACCTTTTAGAATACAATATTTCTTTTATTCCTGCATACTGTTTGATGTATCCAGGGATTGGACTTTGGATGCAGAAAAAAAAAAAAAAAAAAAAGAGACTCATGAGTCTTTCATTAAGCAATAAAGGTTGTTCACCCTGACTCAGGTGAAAAGAAAAGAAGTAGAGGATCCTTATCTTTGATGAGGTAAACAAGAAATATAGAGAAGAAGAAAATGTTGATGAGAGATTGCAGGAATGTTTCTTTCCAATGACAGTTTTAAGCATTATTCCATCAAGTAGGCAAGCATAAATTAAGAAAATAGTGTTCTGAAATGAAACCAGAAATTCTGTTGTGAACAGATGTGGCACTGAAACAAGACAATTTCTGTCTCAAGCACAGATCCCATATACACATCCCTTGAAAAAAATTCTGTGGGGACTTCTTGTCAGGCTAGAATACAGATAAACTACATAGAATCTTGCCATGGGGTAAACTGTGGAAGTGGTTGCAGTGCTTTATAGATGCTTGGTTTTCTGACCTTGCCAGGTTCTGCAGGGCCTTAAAATCCCAACAGACAAGACTCACATGTCAGCCTTCACGACAGCACACTACTGATGCATGAACTGGATATGCCACAGTGGGGAATGAGAGAGCGTTGGCTAAAAGAGCAAGTCTGATGCTCATCACATAAGACTTGACTGGTCTGCATTACAATAAAAGACAAATAAATGGTTCCTGTCAGTGATTTTTTTTTTTCTTCTTCTTCTGATTCTCAGAATAGAAGATACTGTTGGTGTCTTCACTGTTAAACTTTGCAACCACTGAAATTGTAACACAGAACTGAAATGGAGCTTTTCATTGTGTGGATAAAGCACCAGTGTAAATCACTATAGCTGATGGAAATGAACACTGGGGTAATCTGTCTCTGCACTGTTGTTGCCATGGCTACTGGGTCACAGCACCAGATAAGCCATCACGTTTCCTGCAACCTCATATTCTACATGCAGTGGTTTTGGTCTCATATAGAAAAGGGAAAACTTGCATTGTGGGTTTTTTTGTGTCCTATTGCATAGCACACTGTCTTGTCTGCAGCAAGCTCACCTGAATCTGTGGAGATCAAACAGATGTTTAATACCCCTCTCTTTGAAGCCATTTCCCTTTGTTATGTCCTGTGGCTGAAGCCTCTTTACTCTTGACTCCTGTCACCACTTAATCTGAGCATTCACATCACTATACCTCTGCATGTCCAGTGACCTCTGCAGGCAAGGGACAAACTGTTACGTGGAGCTGAAGGTGGTAATGCTTCAAGTCTTCCAGTACAGTTTTTTTGTAGAATGTGTAACTTTGAAAATCTTGAAAATGTCTGCTCAGCTGTTCCTTCAGTAAGGGCTTTACATTCAGAGTCTGCATACCATTTAAGAGGAAAACTAAAGTACTACATATACATTATGATGGGTTGGTTGTACTGCTTATAGAAATTATGGAACAAAATCCCATGCTTGGAAGTGTGCATATATCTGTATAGATACTAGCCGTACCTGCATCATCAAATGAAAGAATGCACCTCAATGGCAGATAAAACATATCGCTTATGCAATGCTTGTGCAACAGGCTTTCTGTTAATGGTGAAATGTCATCATCGTAAGCTTTCTGTATATCAGAAGAATGGTTCTTTTACTGTCAGTGTATTTCTATACCATTAATCACAAGAACCGTCCTAGACAAAAGGAAGCTCTGATGGGAGAAGGGAGCATGCATTAGATTTTATCAATCATGGAAATTCTTAAACATGGCAAACGAGATAGAATTTTGTCAAATCCATGATATACCATGCAACACTTCTGGATGGTCATTGGATTACATTGATGGCTTCATATTGACAAGAACTCAGATCATTTGGATGACCTAGAGAGAGGGATTCTGGCACTACTACTTTGGTAGAGATTTTTATGCAATTACTCCTGTCAAATAATTTGTGCACTGTCAAAATAGTTGTTGTAACAGCATGGCAGCAAATGAAGTGTAATGAATTCAGCTGTATTAAATTCTGCAGAAGAGTCAGAGGAAGCGGCAAGCATAAACAATGGGATTTAGGCTCTCAGACCAAGCAGGCTGATTATTTTTTTTCTACCCTTCCTGAAAGATTGGTTGGTTCAGAAAATAATCTTACTGATTTTATCAGACGCACACACAGTCAATGAGACTTCTAGTGGTGGTGTTCATTCATTTTGCATCTGACTTGTCTGTTTTTCCTCAGTATGAAGTTAGCCTAAAGCTTCCAATAATTCATGAAAATTATGGTAACAAATATTGCTTCAGTCACTAGTTTTTCTGTTGTTCACTAGGTTTTCTTTGAAAGTTTCTGCTACAGTAACGATAGACTAAAGTAAAAAAGAAAAAAAAGGTGAGGGCATATTTAGTTAAAAGAACTCATATGGCATATTTTTCAGAAAAAAAAAAAAAAGTAAAAAATGAACAAGGAAATGAATATATTAACATCTAGCTCTAATATAATTTACTTGATTTTCCTCATCTAATATGCGTTTCACCTTAGAAACAGTTGCTGCTAATGATATCATGGTGATTTTATCAAGTACTTCCCATGAATACTCTGCAGCTGTGTTAGAAGAGGCTGTTGTGGCAGGAAGCAACCTAATAACTATTTTTGGGTCCCTTAGCTATGCATGACTCAGGAAGAAAAAGAATCAGTATTTGATTTTCTATTCTGCATAGGTACTTAAAACACCAATCATCAGGCCTACTCAGACATCAGTCCTGTTTCATCAGAGAGATGAAGAATAAACCTCTGGAGCTTAACTGTGAAGATGTAATTCTTTGAGATGCTGATCCCCTGTAGATCTCATTAGCTTTCACTTAGGGGCAGCCACTTCCTCTCAGGCCTGGGCTCTTAGGGTGAATTTCAAAACCAAGGAAGGAGCCCCAACTTTGACTTAAATGTCACATACATTTCATAAGCATCATTTGGAGTCTCTAAAAGCAACCAGTAATTTTTTCACCACAGTGGAGCTGTTGAATGGTCAGCAGATTCCTGTGTGATTAATGACATATTGTCTGCCTCTGTTGTATTCCTTATTTCCAAGTTAAATGCTTCCACACTTCACCATCTTCCTTGGTATACACACAGTACATTATAATGCTATGGAGCTGACAATAGCCTCTAGCATTAGGTCACCATTATTTTCTATTAAAGGAGAGTTTATCTGCTTCAGAGAAATAATCCCATCCTATATCTATTATCTGCAACTGTTTCTTAATCTGTATGGAAAAAGCATTGGGGGATTGTGTCCCATGTGAATATGCCCATATTTTGAATGTTTCCTTAATTTTCCTTTGGTAACTGCAAAAGTGTATACCTAACCAAAATAATAACTGAACGTGAACATCTAAACCTAAGGACAGGCTCAGCCATAGGAGCATAGTTTAGGTCATTTTGCCTGTCAGTCCTAGGAGTATGCTCATTTGTCACTCAGAACTGAACATGTGGAGTGATTAATCAGGAAGGAAATCCTTCCTGTTTACATAGTCTGTCCCAAATGCTGTGAAACCTGAAAAATATGCAGAAAGCAAGACCATAAAGGCAGGTAAAGATGGGATATTGTAGATTTATGTTTGGTGGACAAATCCTGGTCTATTGTCATGACTCTGCATAAGGTACTTAGCAAATATTAGCAGCAGGCCCAAGTCCACAGTTAGATATTCACTACAGAAACCACTGTGTCATTTCAGGACTTTGCCTGAAGCTGCCCAGTTTCTGACAGGAGTTGATGGTGGGCACTCACACAAGTAAATCCATTAGCTATTCCTTTGCTGTACCGACCTCTAGCAAAGAGGAGTAATGGGCAGTTCTCACAGAAGGATCCCTTGCACTGCCATGCTGCAATGAAACTGTCAGCACTGTCAGCTTCCAGGTTCCTCATTTTTAGGGTGCCTAAGTGCAGTCTAATCTGCATACATATATAGTTCACACAAACGCAATCAAAATGCCAAGCCACATGTTCTGGAAGGTGAGTTTGAAGTCTGCATTTACCACTGATTCATTGTGTGGTTTAAGAAATTTTCATTGTCTCATTTTCCTTTTCTGTAAAATAAGAAAGTTATTATCTCATCTTAATTGTTCCCAGTTTAGGGGGTGTTGGAGAGGGAAAAAAAAGAGTTGAGAGGGAGAAAAAAAACAACAGAAAAGATCTTGATGGAACACACAAGATTATGTTATTTGAAAATGGTGCTGAATATGATTCAGTAAAAGAGAGACTTACAAATAAGAATAATTTTTTAAAATTACTAGTAAGAATAAGAAAAGATAAGAAAACAATTATTCCTGAAGCATCATCTATCTGTACAATTTCTGAAGCACATAATTTAATTCTTCAGTTGGAACTCTGTACTATGAGAAGTTTGTTCCTATATTTATGTTAACTCTATTGAATGAGCATTAATGTTGTGCTGGCAACAAATTTTAATCTTTCTTTGAGTATGCTAATGTTCTCTGGGCTAGTTTTTCAGACGGTATTTTGCCAGTTCAAATAACTTAATGAAAAAATATTCCTTCAAGAAAATGCAAGATTCTAGAAAATCTTGGGTTTTTAAAATTATTTCTCCAAGTTTTGCTACTAGCTTTGCACAGCAGAAGGAAAACAAAACTCTCTATGGCATACACAGTTCCAAAATTATTCATTGAGATATTCTGGTTACTTTTCAGCAGGGCCTGATGGTTTCTGTTCAATATTTCTTCTACTTTATGAAACATTCTTTATGTTCTTTGAATAGATACATTCATATGCAAAGATTTACTTTAAGCTGTTATCTGCTTCTTCATATTTTAATACGTTATTATTCTTATCTGGTTAGAAATACAAAGCAAGGTCATATGGCTCTAGTTTTAAGAATATGAAATGTAGATTTGTGGTTGTTAATCTCTTTTGTCACTAGGATTGCCATCATAATTACTCACCCTTCAGCCCGGTAAGTAAAAACATATATACTGTAGTAATGTGAACCTCTTTGTATTCATCCATTGTCCCAGATCATTCCAGCCCTATGTCAGCTACTAGAATATATGACAAGCTCCCTCAACAAACAACGGTAATGAACATTCTGGTTAAGGACATGTAAACAAAGCATTACATAAAGACCTCTACTGTTCAAATATATATATATTTAGGGTGACTAGAGCTGCAGTGTCAGACATCAGTAAAGAGGGATAAAAATGCATTAAATGGAGAACCACATACTGTATCTTTCATGCATGGATCTTTTGGCATCATAACTCAGAGATCAAATAGCTTGCAAGAAGCCAAGGCGAAGACTTTCTTTGAACTGAGCTGAAGAAAAAAGTCATCAGTGATGCCTAGATAGCCTTTTTTTAGCTAAAGGTACATGATTGATGTCAAATCAATATATTTTATTTGAAATGTCAAATATCAAAAAGCTGGAATTGTGACTAAGCATAAAATTAATTTTCTATGCATTTTTATACATTTTATTTCATTTATTCTGGGAATAATGATAATGGTGAACCATTTTTTCTGCCTGAGAACTGCTTTCATTTGTGTTTTATCATGGATGCTTACAGATTTTGCAGCATATCCTTCTCAAACTGGAAGAGTTTCACAGCACAAACAATTGGTTTTACACAGGTAACAAATATAATGTTGATTTCTAAAAGCAATGCATCAGAAAGTGAAGAGAAAAGCCAGCAGGAGCTTCAGCTGTACAACAGAAAGCAGATGTAGCAATGAAAACACTATGAGTATGTAACTGCTCTTGAGTCATCCATGCCACATAGCATTCAAGAGGCTGGATTCCCTGGCTTTAGAGTCAAGATTTATCAAAGAGGTTGTACTACTCCTATTCTTCCATAAAATATTGCTGCATATTCTATTTGGTTTGCAGCAACAGTATTTACCAAGAGACAGAGGGTTGTCATAGGGAAGAATTTCAAGAAGTGTACTTGAGCTGCCTCCACAACTCAGAAAACACAATGGTACAGTGCCAAAGCTCTGAAAACAAGAGTGAGAAATACTAACATGTCAATAACATGAGCAACCGAGGCAGCAGAAATTCATATGATTGTGGACACTCAGGGGAAAATGAATTTTTGCAATGACTTTATGCAAAAGACGATTATATTTGCCTTTGTGAATGGAGGTGGGAGACAGGGAAATAATAATAGAATCTGAAAATGGTTTGGGTTGGAAGGCACCTTGTGAGGAACGGAACATTTTCTCTTCCCCCACACCTTAAAGACCATGTTGAGATTTTCATCAACTAACACCCTCAAGTCCTTCTCCTCAGGGCCATTCTCAATCCATTCTCAACCCAGGCTGTAAATATGCTTGCGATTGCTCTGACCCAGGTTCAAGACCTTGCACTTAGCATTAGTGGAGCTGATGTGGTTTGCATGGATCCAGCTCTCAAGCCTGTCACAGTCCCTCTGGATGGCGTCTCTTCCCTCCAATGTGTTGACCTGACAAATCTGTTAAATGACACCGGTCCCAGTACCGACCCTTGAGGGTCCATCCCACACATCACTGGTCTCCACTTGGACATCAAGCCATTGACCATGACTCTGTGAGTGTGACCATCCAGCCAATTCCTTATCCGCCTAATTATTCATTCATCAAATCCATGTATTTCCAATTTACAGACCAGGATTTTGTGCAGGACAGTGTTGAATGCTTTGCACAAGTCAAGGTAGATAATGTCAGTTGTTCTTCCCTTGTCCATCAATGCTGCCGCCCCATTAAAAAGGCCACCAAATTTGTCAGGAATGATTTTTCCTTGGTGAAGCCATGCTGGTTGCCAATAACACCTTCACATTTTCCATATGCTTACAAAGGACCTTGTAGCACACGGAGTTGAGGCTGACTGGCCTGTAGTTCCCTGGGTCTTCTGTTTTTGAAAATAGAGGGTTATGTTTCCCCTTTTCCAGTAAGTGGGAACTTCTTCAGACTGCTATGACTTCTCAAATATGATGGAAAGTGGCTTTGTAACTTCATTTGCTGGTTCCCTTAGGAGCTGCAGATAAATCTCATCAGGTCCCATGAACCTGAGCATTTTCAGGTTCTTTAGGTGGTCTTGGACCTGCTCTTCTCCTACAGTGTACAGATCTTCCTTCTCCCAGTACCTGCCTTTGCCTGCCACCACTTGGGTGGTGTAGCCAAAGCCCTTGCTATTGAGGACAAAAAAAGTCACCTCAGCTCAGCACCACCATATGTCATGTGACCAGGTCTCCTGTTTCCTTCTGGAGAGGGCTGGCATTTTCCCTAGTCTTCTTTTGATCACTGACGTACCTGTAGAAGCTTTTCTTGTTACCTTTGATTAGGGTAACAATCCCTGGCCAGATTGAGTTATATCTGGGCTTTAGTTTTCCTAACCTGATCCCTGGCTGCTCAGACAACATCTTCAAAAACTGCTACCAGAAAGGAAAGAAACATTACTGCGAGAGGCTGGTGAGCCCTTTGCACATAGTGATGGAACAGGGAAGAGATCTTGTTAACTTTTCATGACCTCAGTATTCTTCTTTAAAAGAACATTTGATACTTTCTGAAAACAAAACAAAATCAAACAAAACAAAAACAAAAACCAAAACAGCTAATGCTGAGAACAAACATAATTTGTATGTGGCACACATTGCAAGTAAAACCATCCCAGATTCAAACCTAAATACTTACATTAGTGTCCTCTACTTCACAACAATTTTCCAGAAGAGAACAAATCTGGCTACCCACCTTGCACTTACTTTGCTCCTGCAGGTTTCAGCTATCTGTAGTAGTCTGCTTTTCCCAGGTCCCTAGCTCTTCACTCCAGGGTTTAAATATGTAGTCTATAGCAATAATGTAGGTAATCCTGTTGAATGCTTCTGGTAATAAAGAACACTCACTAATGCAGCACAGTTGGCAAAGGAAGAAAAGTGACTACTATTCTCCAGCAGCTTTGACCTATATGATGTTAGACTCCAGCTATGGTCTCTTAGATTTCCCCATTATTTTCTCTGCGTTATTTCTCCTAGAATGACTTTCACTTGTTTCTTCGTAAAAACACAGAGAACTCAGAATCAAGGCCTGAAGGCATGTTCAATCTGGGAGATTTTTCTCTGTGCTAGCTTAATTTACATGTAGATCACACATGCATTATTTTAAACAGACGCAGTGGAGATTTTAATTTACATTCATGTTGCATATCTGTGTTGCAGATATCAGTTTAAGTAACAGACGTTGGCAGCTCTCTGTTATACAACACTAGTAGCTGTACTGTATTTATTCTGCAGTAGACAGTTGCATCCAGTCTCATATCAAAGACAATAACATTTAACTGTTCATACCTAATAATATACGTATCTTGTATATCCCGAATATGAAAAATCTTTTCTTGTACACACAGAAGAATGCATGAAAAAAGTATGTGCTTCAAGGTAATAACTTAAATTAATGTTTATATTAGTTTCGTAATATGATGTTTGCAATTAGCATCAAGTCAGCAATATCTTTCAAAATAAATGTGTAAGTATCACAGGATATTTCCTATTTATTAGTTAGCATTTTTGATAAATTGTACAATGTTAGCTATGTGTAATTTATGTTGACTTCAATTTAAGACAAGCAAATGTTTAATTACTAATTACACAAATAATACATCTGCTTCCTTTATTTTAGAATAATTTTGACTAAGATTGTAATTACAGAAGATTAAAGAAAGGGATTTTCACTTTGCACTAGAGACACTAGGATAAACATGCAAGTGCTAACAGTATTTTTTTATATATATAAATCTTACTTGTTTTGAAAAAGGGAGGTTGATGATTATCTGAGTTTCAGGGAGGGATTGCGAGATGACTGAGTTTCTTTAGGGTACTTTAAAATGCAGTCTTTATCCTTCACATTCCTTTCCTTGCAGCTGTTTGCCAGAACCCCAGTAAAGGCCAATGTCATGTTACAGCTCTTTCAGTTTGCTCTCGTATTACTGTATTTTCTTTACCCTCTCTTTCTGCATTGCTAACAAAACATTTGTGTTTACTTTCAAATGGTTGCTGGAAAAGCTAGTAAGTCCCCTCTCAAAGACTTTCTCCAGAAAAAGTGTCAACAGCATAGAGCTCCTTATGTACAAATAAAATTGCAAGTAGGCAGTGCTAGATCCTGTGTGCTGCCTCTCTTTAAAAGCTCCCACCCATCAGGAAAAGAGACAGCAGTTTAATATTACTGTTCTTGAATTCTATGAGATATTCATCTGAATCTACATTATGTTAACTGTCAGCAAACTACCAATGTAGGTCATGACTACATGATCCATAATTTACGCCTGAGCAATCAGAATTTACTTCTAACATGTAATTATGTCCAGCAAATGTATTTAAGTAATCTGTACTGTGCATTCGATGGCTGCCACTCACCTGGACAAACTGTAACTCTTTTAGGAACTCTGATAATTGACAGAGGAAAATTTGTTGGAGCAGTGAACAAGACAATATTAAGCAGCTAAACTAAGGTCTTGGCTTGTGTCAACAGATATAATTTATGCCATTACAAAATGTCCCTGGCTGAACATTTATCCTCCAGAAACTGGAGGGAAAAAATATATATAAATCTATTATTATTTTAATCTTATTATCCTTCATTGATGACATCCTTCTATTTCTTCTTCACAGGATCCTGAACTAAATGTTCAAGTTCTGTTTAACACTGATTTTCAGACCTGGCTTGAACTCTTTGCTTTGTTTGCACCTTTCCACTCAAAGAATTCTGTGTGTATAAGCTGAGGGAATGCTTAGTTTATATAGGCTAAGCTATTTAAGCTTAGCTATATGGAAGTGAAACACTGGAACAGGTTGCCCAGAGAGGTGGTAGATGCCCCATCCCTTGAACATTCAGGATCAAGTTGGATGGGGCTCTGAGAAACCTGGTCTAGTTGAATATGGCCCAGTTCATTCCTGGGTGTTTGGATTAGATGACCCTTAAAGATCCCTTGCAGGCCAAACTGTTCTATGGTTGGCTTGTACAGGCTTATATAAGTTAAGCCTGAACTGGTTCAGACTGTGCAGTTGAACAGAATATCCAAAGGTTTGCAATTTTGCATGTTGACTGTATCTTTGTGGGGGTTAGTCTCCATTATTTAAATGGAGCAATGACTTTCCACTTTTAAGACTAAGCTAACTGGGACTTTAAAAATAATTTTCACTGTTTCCTTACCCTATTTGTTTGCTTTTTGTTCAGCAAAGGCTATTTCATCATCAATGTTTGTGGCTGTGAAGATGCCTTTAGAGTAATTGGTCTCACAATTTTTTTCATATGCCTCAGTTGCCTGTGCTTTCAAGATCATTGTTTTAAAAAGCATACAGAATTTTGAACTAGTGCAAGGAGTATTTCAGATGTGTGAGTGAAGTTTTGGAGACCTTCAATGAATTTCAGGTCCATAAAAATCAATAGTTTTTTCCACTAGTTTCCATGAGATAAGTATGACTTTGCTACTAAATAGCATCTTTGGAAATGCCCAAGGATTTGTTTTATTTTATTCTAATCAGCACTACAGAATAATTTTACAGAAGTAACTCTTTTCTGCTTAAGTTATTTGCCCTTTAAAGCCACAGGGATCTGTTTCACAAGGGATTCACTTTCCATATCTAACTCCTTGTGTGGCTTCATGAGTGAACTACTCATACAAATCCCCAAATGCACAGAAAGGAAAATAAATCCTCCTGATAGTCTCTGATTATAGTTGACTCAATCTCATTATCCAACTTGTTTGCATTGCTTCAAATTAAACACTTACTAAACCAAAGCCTAGTGTCTCCAAAACAATTTTAATTACTTTGATACTGTTCACTGCATTTTAGCTACTCAACAGATGTTCTTTGCTTGAAACCTCTCCTATGTAGGAGCACCTTCATATGAAGACAGGCTGGGACAGTTGGGGTTGTTCAGCCTGAAGAAGAGAATGCTCCAGGGAGATCTTATAGTGGCCTTCCAGTACCTATAGAGGGCTATAGGAAGCTGGGGAGGGGCATTTTATAAAGGCAGGTAGTGATAGGACAAGGGGTAATGGCTTGAAACTGGAAGAGGGGAGATTTAGATTAGACATTAGGAAGAAATTCTTCACTGTGAGGATGGTGAGACACTGGAACAGGTTGCCCAGGGAAGGTGTGGATGCCCCATCCCTGGAAGAGTTCAAGACCAGCCTGGATAGGGCTTTGAGCAACTTTGTGTAGTAGCAGGTGTCTCCGCCCATGACGGTATTAGAACTAGACGATCTTTAAAGTCCCTCCCAACCTTTCTATGATTCTATGAAAACACACCCTCAAAGTACTTAGGTCTGATGACAACTGAGTAGGGCCATCAACAGCTTTTTACCTTTTGCACCCCTTTCTTATAATATATTACTTCCAAATACTCATGTTACTTTCTTCTTTGGAATATTCCCCAATATTAACTTAAGAATGTTTCTTGATTCTGTTACTCAGACTTCTTAATTATGAGGTAATGAAAATATTTATATCAGTTCTGTGGCACCACACCACATTTTAAATACATACTCGGGCAGCTTTTTAACTTTCCTTCTTGCAACAGTAGTTCCCAATTGGGTAATAGAAAGATCTAAGCATTACCTCCCCCCTCCATCCCACTCTATAGAGCCAGGTGGAAATCAGAGGGGTGGACATCAGTGCCACTTGCATCTTCTGATCTCTTTGGTGTGATGAGATTTCACCTTAAGTTCTTAATCATAGATGTTTCACATAATCATAATTTTTCACCAGATCATTAAATTCAGCCCTCAGATCTTATGCAATTTTAAGAGTTGAGCGTTCTCAATTTTGTATACATTTACATGCCCTGTCTCCAAACTGGCACTGAACCATCCTTTCTGATAGCTATGTTGCTGTAGCTAAAAGGGACCAAAAAAGGAATCTCAACACAGAAATCTCATGTGTACAGGAAAAAACCTACAATAAACCCCAAACTGGGCAAATACTTTAACATATTAGCTAAGACGATACTGGCTGGGTTTTTGCTTTTCTTAATTTGTCTTTAACTGTCTAGTTTTGCAGGAACCTGATACCTATCTCTCTTCTTGTGGGTGGCCTGGTATCTCATTTCTCCTTTGTGAGTAATTACGCTTCTAATAAATCTTTAGTTAGGAGATTAATTTCTCACAAATCCATTAGAAAATGTTTCTGAGTTTATTTATTTATTTCTTACTGGAAGTTAAATGTGCAGAGTGAGTATTGCCAGCACAGTACTTGCTAAAAACTTCACTCCATCTTTTGGGTCAATAGCTAATAAAGCACTGAAATTCAGGTTAGCATAACAGGCTCAGAAGAGAGTACTTTTGACACTCCCCCATATGCATCCCACCCTCATCTGGCTGTTCTTGTCACCGCTATCAGTTTACAGACATGCAGCCAGTTTCCTTTCATCTAACAGTGCTCTTTCCTGAGGTGTTTTTAAATAAGTGTTCTCTAAAGTTTTTGTAAGGCACTGAACTAAATAACTATTAAAGTCCAGATTTCACTGACCACAGTCACTCCTTCCATTTCTCAGGGCTGACCACATTAATCCAGTATCTCTTCTTCATACACTGATACCGTTTCTTATTTTTAGTTCTGCTAACCTCAACAGGAGTGATCTTCTTACTGTCATGTGTGCCTGACCCTCAGGGGAGGTAGTGGATGTTTTCTGAATTTGGAATAATTTTAGAATTAAATACAACTTTTATTAATCTTTTAAAAACCTTAATTTCCTCCTTACAATAAATTTAATAGCTTAAAAAATGTTAATCTTTCCTAGTCCATGCTATCTTTTTTCTTTTTCATTTCTTGATTTTCTCTTATTTTCTTAATTGAAACACTGATTCTCGGCCTTGCAGCTTGACCTTCAACACAAACACATCTCTGTTCTCCATATTTACTGCATTCTTCCCTCAATTTTCATCTGACCACAGACCCTGGCACAGGTTCACTTCCCTCCTGGCTGAACTTCAGATCTGAGAATCTTTGATTCTGCCCTCGCTTGTGCTCTTTGTAACCCTCCCAGGCTTGTGGCTGAATCAGCCACAGTATCCAAAGATGTGAAATGCAGGAAAACTTCCGAGTAATTTTTAACAGCAAGAAAATCCAGAAAATCCATGACAGAGGGAGGGGCAAAATGAATAGACTAATTCATGCAAATTACTTAATCAGATAAAAAAGTAGCTTATCTATATGGATATATTAGGTATCCAGCAAGGTACCTAGACTGTAAGATCTTGCACCTTCTGAGGAAAGTTGTTAGTTTTTTCAGGATAATATACTGCTGTTGTCCTGAAATGCCATTCCTTCCTTTTTCATGTGCCAGTTGCTATTTGATAACATTTGCAATTAACACTTTCTTAAGTGGACTTTTCCCCTTTGACAATTCATTCAAGGGTTGCACTTGAGTTTCAGATCAGTGCTTCCAGTATGTGCAAATAGGCTAGAATTGAAAGTCCTGTTACGATCACTAATTTCCCAGCCTTCTAAGGTAAGTAAGCGAGAAGTTCAAACCAGGGCGCAAAATAAACTAGAAAGCTGCTCTTTTGCTCTACCATGGACATCCAATTTTACGGCAGTTAGGTTTTGAAAAATATGTCTTACCCACCAAAAGTCCTAAAAGTCCATCTTAAATGTGGCGAAACACCTGCATCTGATGTGACCTCATTCAGCAGTAAACACTGGTATTTTGTTGTAGCTTTGCACAGCATGTGGTCATTTATGCCAGTACTTGCAGGTGTAGCCCACTCCAGGCGGTTTGCTCAATCTGTCATACAGCATTTGAAGAAACGGAGAATCAGATTAGCAACTCTGCCTGCTAGCTGAAGTAATGCTCTTAATTTCTTTAGCTTATATTTATTACAAGCTAATGCATTCAATTAATTGTATGTGTACTGTTTTCTCAGAAATACTCAGCAAAAATAGTTCAGGACAAACATCACATGACAGGACATAAACCATTTATAGCTCAATATTTACCTAGCAGGAAAACAGTCCATAATTTTCAACCATAAGGATATCTAAACTGCCTCATTTGGAAAAGAGTTTCTTTAGAAAAGCCTAATTAACAGCAGGCTTAAAATCCCTGCAAGGTAACCTGGCCATTCATTAAATAAAGCTGAGGTGATCTGCAAATATAAAAAAAATTGAAAGTTAAAGATTGATCAACTCTCTTCCATGTGCATAATCCAATTTTGTTCCTTATGCTGATCAAGAATTGTTCATTTAAGTGGAGGAATTTGCTTACCAATCAAAACCACTCTAGAATCTACAATTTCAGCAAGCCAAAATGTTTAGAAAATTACAATATATTCTAAGAAGATTCTTATATTCATTTAGCTAAAAGATTTTAAAACCAACTCTTTCCATACATAGAATTTTTGAAACCTGGCTGTTGTTTTTATTCCAGCTTGCATCCTGGCAACAGCAAACATGAGTTCATTTACCGAACAGGTATTGTTTGTCATTGGAGACTTTGCACTACTTTTTTCATTGTTCATTAAATATGTTCCTTAAAAGCTTGTTCCATTAAAATTATAGTTTTACCAACAAAGATTAGGCAAAATGTTATTGTTACTGAACACAGGGATATAGTTGTGTATCAAGCCATTCTCACTAACTGCTAACCTGGATGCATTCAAGCACTGCGTGAAAGTGTATGAAAGTAAAAATCACTGTTTAAAAAAGTGCCTTAAATATCAGGCATAAGTTGCCTGACATGAGTTGCCAAAGTTAATTCTAGCAGTTGTAGCAATCTGAAGATATAAAAGACTGAGACCTTGTAAGTAAAAGCCTTTTGGTTCCTTCCTTCAAACAGTCAAGGTTTTGCAAAAGGTCTAAAGCGCGAGTTACCCAGAGAAGCTCTGGAAAGGTTATGGTAGAGAGTGAACATTATTTTATTATCAGACCCTTTAAATTACTTCTTTTTTTTTTTTTTTTCTCTTTGTTTTTATTTTTCCTTTACAATGGCAAAAAACTAATGAAAATGAAGCAAGAAGTAAAGAAGCTATCCTGACTTTGCTTCACAGAAAGCCCTGCACCTCTAGTAAATGGGACTGACAGCTTACCCCCGCACACCATGGCAAGACAGCTGTCAGCAGCTTCTAAATTTTGTGAAATTGTGCTAAAATTTTCCATTTTTGTGAGCAGAAAATATCTCAAAATGAAGTGACACTTACCTATTGAAAATGTAGTTAAAAACCCAGTGTCTTCCACTGACACTTTGATTTAATCAAAGCTGAATGCTATCTAAAACAGTGCTATTCATTAAGTTCATGAATATATAGGACCCCCTTAGCAGCAGCACTGAATCTAGATGAAACTGTCCAGGTCACAGAAATAGGACTCTGAGCATACCGAGTAATGTTACTTTTCTGCAAGTTACATCTAGGAAATCTAAGATTGAGAATACAAAACAAACAAACAAACAAGCAAAAAGAAATTACTAACTTCTTATCTAAATTTTTCTGTTACCAACTATAAAATTGGAATGACTAAACTCTACCAGCAGTATTATTATTAATTATTATTATTATTACTTTTTTTTTTTTTTATTAAAAGATTTCTCAGGTACATGTATTAACAAGAGCTATTAAAAACCAGCATACACTAGTTTGAAGGTGATAAATATTAAATTGAAGGTCATTAACTGAGTGTTGCCTATGCAAAGAGAGTGGAAAATCCACATACAATCTGAAATTGAGAAAATTATAATAAATGCAGCCACAAAAGGAGATCAAATTATATTGCACAGACAGCCTTAATGTTGTAATTTTGGGTACTTGACACATGCTAATAATGTTTTCTGGACCTCATTCCATGGAGTTTGATATTGTAACGATTCCTATATATATTTTTTTTGTACAAACTGGTCTAAAAGAACTGAACTCCATGAAAACATTGGATCTTTGTATAGACTTATCTTCCCACAGGATGAATCATTGCTCTCTCCTATTGTCCGTGGTGGCTTCACAATGACTCTTTTGCAGTCAAGAGTTATGTGAGATGCTGATCACCTCTGTCTTTCATCTCATCAGGGCTAGAAAAAAGGAGATTTACCCAAGATCTTTAACACCCTTAGGCTGTGCTTATTCTTCCCTGGGCTTGACTTACACAGACACACTCAGAACAGGGCCATAAGGACCTTGATAGACAGGGCTGAAGTCAAGTATCTCAGGCTTCCTTCCACAGCACAGTGTCTGCCTGCAGTGGAAAATCCCAGAAGATGTAAGACACAGACAGGTTTTATCATGCCACAGAAATAATTAAATAGTCCACTCAGTTGCCTTGAGTCCTGAATTTTCATCAGGCCACATCAACTTGATTTTCCAGGAAAACATCACTCCAAAGGTCAAGCTAGTTAAAGTGAGAAATAAAGGCCAAAGCTATTCCTGCCTTCATTGTGTTACGAACTTGAGGACCTCCCTGAGGATCTGCTGGCTCCTGTCCAGGCACCAGCTTTTCCTAGCCAATTATGTGCTTCACAGGCAGGGCATGCTGTGCCTGGTCACTAAAGTTGATGCGCCACAGTGCCTGCACTGAGCACCAAAGGGCTCTAGGCTATCTGGCAAGGCTGAGGCAGATGTGCTGGTAGCCCTTCAAGTCTTTCATGCTCTCCAGATAAGCCCTGATATGCTTGTCTAGAAGAAAAAGTGGAGAGCAGCTCAGACATTTTCCTTTGCCCTTCACAACTTCATGTATGTAAAGGGAAGGATAATAAAGGAAGAGGAAAAGAAGGATTAAGGAAGGTCTCCACCATGCATATTTTCCATTTCTACCTTTAAGAAGTTTAATATAGTAAAAGCCTCTTTTCAGCTTTTTTTCCCCCCACAGTTATACCTTATCCCTTGCAATCTGCTTTCTGTTCAGCTGGTGGGTATTCCTGGGGAAGTTAATTCTTCTGCTTCTATATTTTCCTACCATTGTGTCCTGAAAAAGTAGAAAGTATTTTACCTTCCTTACTAATAAACCAGTACCTTGTGTGACGTTAATAGCCAAGTACAAGAAAAGGTGCTTTTTAAAATATTCTCTTGAAAAGCGTAAAGAAGGAATATAGACTAAAGAAAACAAAAAGGTGGGCACATCTCCATCACAGAACAGTTTGCTTGTTTGTTTTAAATCTCTAAAGCTGGTAATCTGTAAGAGGCCCTCCATATTAATTACGCTGCTTACAACTCACAAACTGTCTACCCCAAACAGGATTGTTGACTCGATACAACTTTTTATAGTGTTACTGAGTAATGTGTTTCTTGTCCTG
>NW_009954567.1:2124654-2150500 GCF_000747805.2 Chaetura pelagica | reverse complement strand
AAGTGTAGTGTCCTTTCACAGCTCTCCTTTCTTTTGTGGTAGTCTTAGCACAGTGAGAAATTACTTCATCCTTCATAGGTTACAGCATGCCCAGTAACACTTATCTCTTCTGCTTCTTATTGTTGGTTTTAATAGCTCAAAGACTCTTCTGATTTTACCAGACTTTCCAAGTATTACTAGGCTATTTCAAAGGGTTGTTTTGATCTAGAACAAGGTGTGAGTAATTTGAAATAACTCCTCTCTCACTTAACTACCATCTTGAAAAGTCATTTATTCTCCAGTCAGGAGCCTACTTTAATTTCTGTATTAATATTGTAACAACACTGAAGTCCACAACGGTGATAACTAATTGTCATAGAGGCAATACACAGAAAAAACAAACAAACAAACAAACAAAAACAACCAAAAAAACCACCACAACTAAAGAAAAAAGCAAACAATAACCAGGCAACACCTGAGAAACACTGGGTTTTCCTCATCATCACTTGTGTGTGTTCTGAAAGAGGTGACCGGCTGTGATGGCCCAGTGACCAGGCATCTCTCCTGGCATGCAGGAAGTAGATCTGAAAAATGTACTAGTTGTTTTACAAGGCAAAGGATAATTTTTCTTCTGGCAGCTACTATTCAGTACATCCCATCTCTAGAGCTGAGAGCTGGACCAGCACCATATGCTGACAATACATGTTATTATTTGAAAAGCATCCAGTACAACAAAACCCTACTTCAGATTGAAGCTCTGGCATAGCAATAACATAAATAATTATAATTCATTGTGAATCATCTTTCCCAAAAGTAAATTGGGCAGAGTCATCAAATTACTATTATGCTTCCATTTAAACACTCACAATAAATATTTGAAGGTTCATGTCCCCATTTTGTGTCAGATCCAAATTCATTTACTTTTCTGCTTGAAGTGGGGAGGGCATACAGCAGTGCTGTCTGTGTGCCCCACTGCTGCTTCTCCCATCTGGGTGCTAGGTTCCCTTTCTGCTTTCCAAGTAAAGTGCTTTGAACGCTAATACCAGAAACAGATCAGCACCCATAACTTCAGTTTAAGCTGAAGGAGCTGAGATGAAATCCTGACAGAGGTACCTAACATAGACACTCTGAATGTTGCTTCTCAGGTAAGCAGTTAATAATTTCAGTATTTCCCCTCTGGTGCAATAAATCACACCAGAGGGATATTCTACAGCATCTTGGCTCAGTCAGTGCCCTGGACATGAAGGGCCTCTAGTGGCTAGTGGTCTCATAATCTTAAAAATACCTTCTAATTCAGGCTATCAAAGTATGAACATCAGCTATTTTGAAGTGATATTTTCTCACTGCCTATTGTCTTTTATACAGTCTTAATGAACAAAGACAGAAGGATACTGAAATATAGGATGATGCTGCTCTTACATTTGTGGCAGACTGACCCATACCATTTTTGGCCACTGAAGTATTTTATATGCATGGGTTTCCCTTATATAGTCTTTCTGTGTCCTTTCCTTTCAGAAATGTAAAAAAAAAGTCGTGTTTGTTTGTTGTTTTTTGTTTTTTGTTTTTTTTTTTCCCAACAGCTTACAGAACTAATTTATTTATCTTGTGAGAAAGAGGACAAGAGATTATTTAATTGCACTCTGCAGCCATGGCTAACAGACAGCATGGTAGCACATTAGTTCAGGACAGCAGAGAAAGTCAAGATACAAGAACTTTGAAGCTGAAGTCCCCAAACAAACTACAAATAATACAGGATTAACAGAAAAGAACAATTAAGCATTTAAAGTGGTAACAAGGTACAATAATTTCCAAGTGGTGGAAAAAAAAATAATCAATACTCATCAACTTTCTAAAATAACCTAAATCAAGCAGGTCAAGAAAAGCTAGAAAGGGTTAAATGAAACACCACTACGCAAAATTATCTGATCTATATTTTTATAACAGGAGAGAATAAATGACCTTTCCTGGACTAAAAAAAATATTAAAATATTTACTATTTGAGATATGAAATCTGTGGGAGGAAGGGAGGAAGAAAACAGGGAAAAGACTGAAAACACAGCAACACAAAGCATTAGGGAACTAGCAGAATACAGCGAGCAGAAGAATTATAGGTTTACATATCAGAGAAACTGTCATTACTGAGGGCTAGACAGTGTTATGTGAAGGGACGTTGACATTCAATTCATGCTGACACAGCCCATAGGATTCATCATCCTAAGATACAAAAGTCAACAAGTCTGATGTAAGTGCCGTGTAGGCTAAAATGTAAAATTAGAGCTCATCACTACTCATTATTATTGACATTATGGGAAGTAAGTGCAGACTCTCACACGTTATGATCTTGGCAACCACTATGGGGCAGTATTTGGACAAGGCACCCCAAAAGTGTGCAAAGAAACTATAACCAACAAGAAAAATCATCTTAGAGACACCAGGCTCTTTCAGGCTAACCTTGTTTTAAATATTCCATTAGTTGCAAAAGGTTTTTTAGTTAAAAGGTCAAGTTAATCTTAACCATTATTTTCTGTTCCTGATCAAGTATGGTTCAGACCTGCTCTTTTCTTTTCAACAAGAGAAAAAAATCTGCTGAATACAGTAATTGCTAAAAAAACCCCTGCATGCACTTCACAAATGAATAAGGTATTATGGTAGCTAAGGTATGGAATACTGAAGGTTTCAGCAGAATTCTCAATTCTCTTTTTCACAAATACTGTTACTTTCAAAAAAACACACAAGCAAAATGTTCCAAAATCTGTTTGATGAGACTAAATCCATGAGATCAGACATTTGAGACTCACTTTGAGGTCTGTGTTCAGAGTTCAGAGTATAAACATGAAGGATATATATGTGTTTAATATACATTTTGAGTTTAATAAATGCTAGTTTTCTACTCATGAAGCCCTGTTTGTCCTGACACTTGTCATTTGAGCTTAGACTTTCTGTACTTTTCTCTGCATGTCTGCTGAATTAACATTGTCCTTTATGAAATTAAATTATTATCATGGGATCTTAGTGGGAATGACAGTTATTGACAGAAGATGGGGCTATAATAGACCACTATCTATTTCTGGGATTTTAAATGGCTGATGGTTGCTAAGTGCACTATTACAGCAAGTCATTCCAGACTATATTAAATCACCTGAAAATGCAAGAAAAATCATGTCCTGGAGTAGTCCACTTCCAGGGGAATTGAGATTGCACCTTTAAATTGATTTAAGAACAAAGCAGTGAGCTATCTGGTGCCATCACACTGTAGGACACAGCGCTGGCTAGCAGTGGGTAGCAAACTGACTTTATAATCCAGCACAAAACACATCTTTACTTAAAAGAGGTTGCACTGTAGATTAATATTATCCTTCTCAAACCAGGATTCAGGTTACAGCTGTTCAGCTCCTTAATCATCATTATCAGAAAGGTTGAATGGTAAATCAGTAGTGCAGCAGCAAGTAAGCTAGCAAACACTGAAGACATCTGAAGCTGGGTTTGCAAGAGACCCTAACTAGGCTAGGGTATGGGTGTGAGCAAGGAAATGGGGTCTGGCCACCCCACGTGTATATTAGTGTACTCCCCGGCAGAACCAGCCTCCACACTTAAAGCTATGCCCAGCCATAGCCCCACAATACAGACACAGCTGACCATATATATGCCTCTTCCTTGACCTTTATACCTCCCAGGCTCACTCGAAGCGGTAAATTTGTTAGCAATTGCCACTTATTGCTGTAATGTGACAGGAACAAATTATGAAAAAGGATTTCCACCTCCCCCCCATGCCACTATTGAAAATACCAGCTTTGTAAACTGTGCAAGGTGTTTCTCCCCCTCTGCCCTACCTACCAGAGAAAAAACCAAACAGACAAACCCAGATGGGACTAAATCAAAAGAAAAGAAAATGAACGAGTGAAGGGAAAGCAGTAATTTCCATACATAGAAATAGTGGTAAACAAGAACACAGGCTTACAAAATGGAACAACTGACTGTGCCACACTTCCATGAAGTATCCAGAGCATAAAAAACAACAAATAATTAACATCACCATACAAAAAAAGAACAATACTTTGAAAAACGGAAAGAGCTAAAACATGAAATCTAGAGAATGGCTGGGGAGACATACTACACAGTCCTCCCATTGCATTCCACATTTGCAAAGCTTTGGGTGCAGTCCTGACCTGATCATCCCACTTTTGAAAATATATGGACACATTGGAAAGTATCCAGAAGATTTCAAGCAGGAAATACAGGCAGACATCTAGAAATCGTGTGGAAAAAGACAGAAAAAAAAATGGGTTAATTTAACCAAGAATAGCTTGGGAGGCAAGACAATATTCTTCAAATATCTGAAAAATAACAAATTCTTCTCTGTGTTCACCAGAAATGAGGTTGGAAACAAAGGGCTTATACTGCAGAAAAGTTTCAACCACAGGGAAAGCTATCATAAAGGCTAGTTAAGCATTAGCGGTACCTGTCTGTGAATAGGTTGGACAGTAACGTAAAAGGAGTAGTCTTGGTGTTGTTGATTCAATTCCTAATTGCAACTGATTCCAGTTCAACATTAACAACTACAGCTCTGCCATAAAGCACAAATTTGAAATGGGCCCTACAGATAGTGCCATGAATGCATATACAGTAAGTACAGCACTATTTACCCCATTCAAGCTTAACTTCACTCTTAAGAGTTATTTACAGCTTTCCATAACCTAGACCAGGGTAAAAAAAAGATGTCTCTATTTCTCAGGAGGGTGGCTCACCAGCTGAGGTTGGAAGGAAGAGTTGCTAAGTCACAATGTTCAAGCAGGATTGCTGTTGTCACAGAGTGGAGAATGCTGTGAAAGATGAGAAGTAATTGGCCATCATTTCAGGCCCTGGTCTTCAAGCTAAAATGTCCATTGCAGTGATTTTCATGCTACACTTGCTGCAACCAGAAAATGAAGCTATGGATGTTTGTTTGATTGGTCTTATATTAGGTTATCAGGAGGAAAGAATATAATTTTGAACTTGCTTTTGCTAGTCAGCCACTTTTTCTTTTTTTAACTTTTTTTTTTTCTCCCATCCTCCCCATTTTCCTCTGTTGTTTTATACTTTAGCATTATGATCTCTTGCTGAATTAGATGTTTACATCACTGCTTATTTGCATAAGTTCTTAGAGTTTTGAAAACTCTGCTTATTAAAGTGAGTCTTTACCACTGTCAAGGTTTTTAAATCTCGAAGGATCTCATTCCATTTTTCCCTTACCCTGATGGAAGAAACACACAAAAGGAACAATTACAGCCACACAGTTGATGTGCAACCTCCAGGATGAAGGGAGTTCAAATTCTATATCACAGTTTGATATAGAATATCTCTCCTTCTCATAATTTCAAATCAGAGCCACTTTGTCACCTTATTAAAAAACTGAGAAAAACAGAACACAAGCCAGGTAGTCTTCAAATACTCTGTTGAAGGGTCCGTCCAGCAAAAGCAAAGAACACCCTTTGTCCAATAATTTTTATGCATTTCTGTAAGATGAGGTGATAAAAAATTTATGTCCTACGACAGAACAACAAACATTTGCCATCTGTAGATGTAAATGTTGAAAAGCCTGGGGAATATGAAAACTTTAATTCAGAGTGAATTAATAGCAACTTATTTTAATATCACTGCCTTTTCTCTGTATGCTGAGGAAAAACAAAGAACAAAACTTGCACACTTATTCTGCCCACTATTTGCAAAAATGCTGCTGCAAGGTGTCAGCATTTATTGAGACATCTGGGATCAGGGCAAAGGGTTCATGTTCTGCACCAGACAGCTGATATTTTTATTCCAGCTCCCAGGCAACAGAAGCAAACTAAATCTGATGAGGAATCTACGTCACTGTTGGGTTTAGTAAAACCAAACCAAACCCCAAAAGGGAAACAAAAAAAAACCCAGAGGAAATTAAAAACTGGCATATTTCATATTCTCTGTGTTTCATCATACTTGCTCATGATTTCAAAGTAATTGGAGACTTGGAACTGCTTCTGAATAAACAGCATTGCAAGCCATGGAGCTCTGCATCAGGAGTCCATCTTGTATCAGCAAAGCCACCAATTCCTCTGAGCTCAGATTTTCCCATGTAGGGAGCTTGTCCTTGCAAATAAAGCTCAGACATCTACAACAATTAGCAAAGTTATTTTGAGAAGAAAAAAAAAAATAAATCTTCATGAGAGCAGCAAATAAGTCTACTAAACATGAAGCCTGAGGGTATATTGTCAAAAAGGAGGACTGGGTTCTGCAACCTGTGTGTTTAGCAGAACGGCCAAGGATTGGTAAAACAAAGCAATTAGAAAAGGGACTAACAATAGAGACAGCACTAATGATTGCACCTGGATAATTTGAGGAGGTAACTGAATCACCAGATACTGCAAAAGAAGATTTAGGTTTCCGTATAAGCTGCTTGGCATTGTGAAAATGCCTGTGAAAGGCTGGTATTTGGCAAGATTCAAGTGGTGAGGAATGTTAGAAACAGAAATTGGGAGGGAGCCAAGGCAGAGGAAAGGTTATGGTGGTCTTGAGAGGCCTGTTGCCATTGAAGGGCCTCAGGAGAAGCATCAGGTGTTTCAAGTCCAAAACAAGGGGCACTAGGGAGAACTGCAGTGCTTGAAAAGATTGAAGTAGGACATGTATTCTACCTTTTAATTTTTTCATTTAGCCCCATTTAATAACCAGCTGAAATTTTGAAATATATCAGACTTAGGAACCTGCTACCAAATCTTTTCCCAAATGATATTTTTTTTCCTAAATTACATACTACAGGTTTAAGTAAGGAGCTTACTAATTTTGCTTAATGAAGTAAAATGTTTAGGCAGGTTTTTTTTCCATTACAGACCAAACAAAATGGAGTGTGTTAGCTCTTTTCCTCTGGGAGGTTCAAACTGTGGCTTCAGATATGAGTTTTGCCTCTCAGAGAACCATACAATGGTTTGGGTTGGAAGAGACCTTAAAGATCATCTAATCCCAACCCCCCTGTATGGGCAGGGACACATCCCACTAGTCCAAGTTGCTCCAAGCCCCATCCAACCTGGCCTTGAACAGTTCCAGGGATGGGGCTTCCACACCTTCCCTGGGCAACCTGCTTCATTGTCTTACTGCCCTCATAGTGAAGAATTTATTCCTAATGTCTAACCAATACCAACACTCTCCATGTTCATAGTTCTTATCTCTTGTCCAATCATTACAAACTCTTGTGAAAAGTCCCTCCCCAGCTTTCCTACAGGCCCTCTGAAAGTATTGGAAGGCCACTATAAGGTCTCCCTGGAGCCTTCTCTGGGTTTAACAACCCCAACTTTCTCAGCCTGTATTCATAGGAGAGGTGATCCAGTCCTCTGATCATCTTCATGGTTCTCCTGGACTCACTCCAACAGCTCCATGCCCATCTTGTGTTGAGGGCTCCAGAACTGGACACAGTACTTCAGGCTGGGTCTCACAAGACTGAAGTAGAAGGGCAGAATCACCTCTCTCAACCTGCTGGCCACGCTTCTTTTGATGCGGCCCGTGACATAGTTGGCTTTCTGGGCTGCAAATACACTCAGAAATGCTCTCCAGAATTTCCTGGATTTCTGCTGTCTTGCTGTGCTGTCCCTTCCTCAGATACTGGGGTCATTGAAATCGTCCATGAGGACCAGGGCTTGTGAACATGAAGCTGCTCCTATTTGTCTATAGGGGGCATTACCCGGTCTGTAGCAAACCCCCAAGGTGATAACCTGCCTCTGTCTTTCCTTTAATCCTGACCCATAAACTTTCAGTCAGCTCCTCATCCATCCCAGGTGGAGCTTCATGGACTCCATCTGGTCATTGATGTATAAGGCAACATTGCCTTCTCTTCTCCCCTATCTGTCCTTCCTGAAGACCTTATATACACCTATTCCCATGATCCAGTCATGTGAGTCATCCTACCACATCTCAGTTACTGCTATGATATCATAACTTTCTAACTGGGCACAGAGTTTCAGTTCCTCTTGCTTGTTTCCCAGACTGAAGGCATTAGTATATATACACTTCAGATAGTTGGTCTCTTAGCCACTTTCATCTTGTCACCTGCTGTAACAACCTCGAGTGGTAAATCACCTGCAAAGAGATACAGAATTAAGTAATCTCTGTATTTGTCTGTCTTTTAGGAAGTCTAAGAAGAAAAACTTTCATTAAATATCCTATGTTCACTATAACATAAAACCTGAATCTCTCATCTGGACTTAAAGAAGGAAATCTTAATTCTATAGCTATTGTAGGAAGCATGATTTCATATACACTTAGCCTAAGTCACCCATACCTGGCTGAAGTATGCGGTAAGCTTCATGATAACTTTGGTCAGTTTTGAGATGAATAATCCAGGGACAAGATTAGGTTTCATGGGAAGAAAAGTAATTTTTTAGCAGATACTTTTCTACCTTTTATCTCTTTTATAGTCAGCTCTGATTTTCAGGTAAAGGGTAATATGCACTCTATCAGATATTTTTAATCCTAATTTCTCAGAAGTGGAGGGAGTTAATTTTGATTATGCCTGCTGGTGAGCAGGGAAAAGGACTGTACAAGCCTATCTGAGAAGTCAGACAAATGGACATAAATCTAGACGGGCAGACAGTCTTCATTTGACAGCTTCTAGAAAGAAGAATAAAAAGAGGTTTGATCCTTAAAAAATCCTATTCAAGACCAAAACCCACTTCTGTTATCTTTCCTTTTTTAAAAATTTGAAACACATGATATTGCCAAAGGATTAAAAAAACAAACCAAGACATCTTAATAATAATACAATTTGACAAAATTTTCACAATTACCAAGCTTTGAATACAAGAAATAAAAAATATTTTCCCTGCTTTATAATAGTTAACGAGAAAGTTGCATTAAGCGCACCTTGGGGCTCTCATCACAACCTGGAACAATAGTCTGAAGGAGTCCCAAACAAGGCAAGAGGCAGGAGGGGAGCACTCCAGTTAAAACAGAAGCCGTGATGTATTCCAGTTCCCTCCCTGTAAAGATGAGCTGGTACAAGGACAATCAATCAAAGTGTGTAACATGGAGATGTCTTCTGAAGCAGTGAGCAAACCATAACTCCTGAAAAAGTGAAAGCTGTCCTAAACAATGTCAGAGTTGTTCCTGCCATTCAGAAGGACCTGGACAAGCTCAAGAAGTGGGCCACGTCAACATTATCAAGTTCAACAAGGCCAAGTACAAGGTTCTGCACCTGAGTCAGGGCAATCCCCAGTATCAATACAGGCTGGGGAATGAAGGGATTGAGATCAGCCCTCTGGGGATACTGGTGGATGAGAAGCTAGGCATGAACCAGCAACGTGCACTCCTAGACCAGGCCAGCTGTATCCTTGGATGCATCAAAAGAAGAGCATCCACCAGGTTAAGAGAGGTGGTTCTGCCCCACCACTCTGCTCTAGTAAGACCCCACCTGGAGTACCGTGTCCAGTTCTGGAGCCCCCAACACAGGAAGGACATGAACCTGTTGGAGCAAGTCCAAAGGCCACAAAGATAATCAGAGGTCTGGAGCACCTCCCCAATTAATACAGGCTGAAAGAGCTGAGATTGTTAAGCCTAGAGAAGAGAAGGTTCTGGAGAGAACTTAAAGCAGCCTTCCAGTACTTCAAGTGAGGCTAGTAAGATAGATGGGGACAGACCTTTTAGCAGGGTGTGGTGCAATAAGACAAGGGGTAAAGGTTTTAGACTAAAGGAAGGTATTTTCAGACTAGATGTAAGGAAGAATTTTTTTACAATGAGGGTGGTGAGACATTGGAACAGGTTTCGCAGAGAGCTGGTAGAAACCCCATCCCTGGAAACATTACAGTCAGGTTGGACAGGGCTCTGAGTAACCTGATCTAATTGAAAATGTCCCTGTTCACTGCTTGGGTGGTTGGATTAGATAACCTGTAGAGCTCCCTTCCAACCTTAACTATTCAGTTTTGAGACTATAACTCTCCTGCAGGTGCTGCTGGAAGCTAAAAGGTCTGGTTTTTTTCTCTCCACAATCTTCTTTGGCTGCTGGAAAGTCTGATACCTAGTTCCTGTGAAATCTGTCAATTACAATTTCACAGTATCTTTTATTTTGCATAATTTTATAATCAAAATAGTCAGCCTATATTTGGCTATGTTATTAGACCGTAATCGTCAAAACAATGGGGCTATTCTGGAACAGTCACTAATACAATATTTATCTAATGCTATATTTATCTCTCCTTTTGTGCTTTCCTTGTACTTAGTCTATAAATTAGTCTATGCAGAAGAGGATAAAAAGCTTTTTTTTCCTTGTTTATTCTCATGCAAGTTACACAAAAAGACCATGAACACAACACAAACATCATCTCTTCATAGATGTTATGAGTCATTCTCACTTCAAAAACAGAAAATCTCTAGATGCTTGCAGCCAGACACATTGTGAGGAAAAAATAAACAATACTAAAACCAACCAACAAAAAAACCCAAAAACACAACCAAAAAAAGCAGCCACTTCAAAATTTCCTAAGAGTAGAATTTTAGTAACTACATTTTCATCATGCATAAGTATTTTTTTCCTCCAAGCTTCACTTGACTAAGGAATATAATACAATCCTTCCTTCTTTAGAGTCTTCATCTCAGATGTAACTTAATCTACCCAAGAATATGCACACCAATAAGTTGCTAAAAAAGTCACCAGAAAAAATAGCATTTTCAATAGTTAACTCTCCCCTATATCTTCCTCACTCCTCCAAAGAAAAAAGTAACCAGAACAATTCAACTTACTAGCTCAACAGCTCTCCTTAAATACACGCCTACTTTGCATGCCTGTGTTACTAAGGTACTTACTGACAAACACTAATTGTGCTACTTGATAAACAGACAAATTACCCTTAATAGGTTGTGTATAGTATTGCTACATCAGAGGTATTCTGGTTAGGTAAGCTTCTGTTATTGCTAGACCTTCTATTTGCTCTGTAGTTAATCAAGGCCATTTATTAATATTAACAAACAAGGTATTAATGAATAAGCTTATTTTACTAAAAGTCAAAATTGTAGTTTCATAAGACAAGCCTGCATATTTCAGGAGGCAATTAGCAGAAAAAGGTATGCAAGCCTAGCAAGGCCGGGGACAGCATCTGCCTGAGCAGCCTCCTATAGTCACTGTTTTGTGGCTACTGACCAGACAAGCGTGTTTGAAGTCTTTAGCTTTAATGCTCTCACAGAAAATTCCTTGAGTTGAATTGAGCTTCTTTCGTTAAAAGAAAATAGACTGCTGTACAGGGACAACAAAGATTAGATATGTTATACGTTCCTAACGAGGCAAGCTGTGCTCTTTAGTAACAAGACATTGATTCTGCTTTAGCTTGTTTTATTCCTCATTTCTGTGGAAGAGTGAGCAGTCAGCAGTAGCCATCCAATGTAGGATGAATGCTTTAAACAGGAGGGTGGCTGCAAACTGCTTTTTGTGCTTTTGGGCTTTTATACCTTCCACTTGTAGTTGGAAGAGATAAAATTGGGAAGGAAAGAGCTGAGTAAACAAGCTGGAAAATGTTATTTTAAAATGCAGATATTAAACAACGTGAAGCCTGATAAGGAACAAACTGTACTGTGTATTACTGTGTGTGTTGCAACAACAGGTTCTCACGTCAGTGTCCAAATGATTCCTTGCTAAAAATAGTCTCTCTTCTGCTGTAGCTTTCTTATAACACAAACGATGTTTTCTATAATTTTCCTTCTCTTCTGCTGCTGCTGATGCCAGGCTGTTTCCCTCACACGTGTGCCATCTGGAGTGGCTATGTGCTGGCTGCATCAGGTTGCAAAGGGAGGGAAAGAAGTGGGTTGCAGCTCCTAGAAGGTCCCGGCAAGTGCAGGCTGCTCTGCTTCCCCCCTGAGAGAAGCTGGGTTTCCCAATGCGTCTCTTGTCCTGGGATCAGCAGAGGTCTTTTATAACAACATTACTTTTGCTGCTATGTTTTTGATCAAAACAAAAAATATCAGGGTACTGGAGCTTTGGTTAATGTTTGTATGCAGCAAAACACAAGATTCGACAGCTCACCAAAACTGGGCACCTAAAAGCAGTTGTTCATACTCCAGGCCTCATTCTTATTTCTAATCCAATGCAACAACTGCTGTGATTATATTGGGCCACCTATTCTAGTCTCACTTGTAGAGTCAGGACATGGACTCTAAATCCACTGACCATCTCTAGAGGAGAGGTCTAAAAAAACTACTTCTATTGCTCTCCCTAGCTCATCCTTGTCCAGACTCAGAGGAGCCCCAGCCCGCATGCTCTGCCCACGCATAGACCAAGGTTGTATAACAGGAGAATTCTGAGAAAGAGAAGCCCCTGGTGTTCTTACCCTGGAAGTGCCTGCTTTTCCTGACAAGCTGGAGAAGGGCAGGGTGGGCTGACACAGGTGTGTTCAACATTTATTAGAATGACATATAGCAAGACAGTTCTTAGAAAAATTACCAGTGTCTCTGTCCTGTCTGCTTATTGGCAGAAAAAAATTATTATATATCTATATATTTCTCTCATGGATGGGGGAGGAACAGTTTACTCATGTTTGCAGTTATGACTTCCATGAAAAAATGTATGTTTTTAGAACTGAGCGTAGCTGAATTCCTTGCATCTGGGTCAGTTAATATAAATGTGGGAGTTTTCTAGCATAGTCTGTAATTGATTTTTAGTTACATGATAAGAGTCTACTAGTGTAATGTTAAAGCTGGATGTATTTCTTGGACTTTTTTGGAAGTGGCTTTAACTAAGCTTTGTAAAACTGGAGCTGGAGGTTGTCCTGCACTCCCCTTGGGAAATACTTAAATGACATGGCAGTTCAGCTCATTTTGAAGCCATTGTATCTGCCTAAGGAGATCATTGCTTTGGGGGGAATCTGAAGACATATCAGTAGGAATCATTCTCCTGGGGAGTGAGGAATCATGTTTTCAGGCATTGTCATACTCCAAAAGGGTCAGGGTATAAATACACCTGTTTGCCTTTAGATAAGAACTACATGCAGAGTCTCTTAATGTTATTTTCATTCCTTTTGCAAGATGTGTTATTTTCTGCTAAATCATTTTCAGTGTGCTTTCAGCAGGCTTTGTTTTTGATTTAACCCCAGCTGTCAATTAAGCACCACACAGCTGCTCACTTTTCCCCCCACCCTCCTCCAGTGTAATGGGGGAGAGAACCAGAAGGGTGAAAGTGAGAAAACTCATGGCTTGGAATAAAGATGATTTAATAAGCAAAGTTCCTCATACTGTTTGAAACAAGGTCCTATTTTTGGTAAAAAAAATATTTTGCACCCAACAAGAAGATCCCTCCTATCCATACACTGCCTAGTGAATGAATTCAGCCTGTGCTAACTCCAAACAGCTAGATGAGCTTCATAATTGTTCTGCACTCTCCTTGTCTGGAGAGCTGTGACCCAGTTGCATGCACACATGCTTTTTCTGGCCCTGGTACAATGTAACTTAGATATCCTGATTAGACCAGACATAACATCACTGCAGGTGCAGAGCTTTCTCTCAAGTTTGGGAGGAAAATGCTGGAGTTTTTGCCACAAGACATGCATGCATATAAGTAAGTGCTTTACCATTTTCATTCCTGAATCAATCTGTATTTTGCAGTCTCTGAAAAGAGAGTTTCTCATAATTTCTCATGAGATAGCAAATAAGGTGACAGTTTTTATTATCTCTGTCTCTTGCAGCTAATTTGAACATTAATGACTCAGAATTGTTCAGAGAATATGCAATAGATTAGTGTCTTCATAACTGTCATTTGAAGAGCATCTCAGCTCCCTCACAGGCACTGCTTTGTTTCATTGATGAAATGGCTGTTTTGTGAGCCACAGGGTGATGCCCACACAACAAATAGCTGTGTAGTCAATTTTCATGGAACAAAATGTTTGCCAGTTCCTGAGCCTGTTGCTGTTTACTGAGGTGTGTGTGCTCTCTTTCCTCATAGTATTCTTCTCTTTCTAAACTCCTAATTTAGTAAATGCTGCTTGATGCAGTATCTTGAGAGGATTGTTGAACGCATGGTTCCTTCTCAGACAGCAGTGAGGGAGAAAGCCCCTATGAGTTATTTCAAGCAAGATGACTTAGTGTCCACTTGATCCAAAACTTGTTAGCCTTAAAATGCACCTAGCTCGGGTTTTGGCATCAACTTCTTGCAAAGAAACAATCTGTAGCACAATCTCTCCTCTAGATTTATTGCACTATTTTGTTTCTTCCTCTGGCTAAACAGCTTGGTTACTCTATGTAGCAGGATGCTCCATCTCTTAATATGCTTCCCTCAGTTTTACTCTGTTATTCACAGAATCACAGAATATAAGGGGTTGGAAGGAACCTCTGAAGACCATCGAGTCCAACCCCCTTGCCAGAGCAGGACAAAAAACCACAAACTAGGGCAGATCACTCAGAAAGGCATCCAGACAGATCTTGAAAGTCTCCAGAGAAGGAGACTCCACAAGGTCTCTGGGGAGCCAGTTCCAGTGTTCTCTAACCTTCACAGTAAAGAAATTCTTCCTTGTGTTGAGATGGAACTTCCTGTGCTTGAGTTTGAATCCATTGCCCCCTGTCCTATCACAGGGCTCAAGTGAAAATAGGTTGTCCCTGCCTTCTTGATGCTTGGCCCTCATGTATTTATAGACATTAATTAGTTCCCCCCTCTGCTTTCTCCTCTCTAGACTGAAAAGCCCCAGGTCTCTTAGCCTTTCCTCATAAGGCAGGTGTTCCAGTCCTTTAATCATCCTCATAGCCTTTCGTTGGACTCTCTCAAGTAGATCCCTGTCCCAGCTGCCTTTCAATTGTTTTTGTCTCTCAATTTTGCAGACCAGTCCTGGAGTAGAAAGGTTCCCATGAGAAAGGAAAGGGCCTAGCAAACTCAGAGCTGGTAACAGCCTTGAAAGGTACAAACAGAGGTGAAGTTGATGTTCATAACACCAGCTGCTCTCCAGTGTTGAAGAACACAGAGCCCAGCCATAGATAGGCCTGAAAACAGAGATAAAATGAGAATGAAAAAGCTGGAGCGAGTCCTCTGGTACATAGTAAATATGGTCCAGCATGCCAAGGTCCATTCAGCAGAAAGAAAGAGTCATGTGATGAGTACTACCATGCATTGAGTTGACAGGGGAGAACAACCTGGGAAGCCTGGATCTAACAAAGTCCAACAAAGGCTCTAGTCCTTAATGTGTACAGACTTCAGCATCTTCACTTCTTGGTCAGAGACCTTGTTATGTTTGCAGTTATGACTTCCATGAAAAAATGTATGTTTTTAGAACTGAGCGTAGCTGAATTCCTTGCATCTGGGTCAGTTAATATAAATGTGGGAGTTTTCTAGCATAGTCTGTAATTGATTTTTAGTTACATGATAAGAGTCTACTAGTGTAATGTTAAAGCTGGATGTATTTCTTGGACTTTTTTGGAAGTGGCTTTAACTAAGCTTTGTAAAACTGGAGCTGGAGGTTGTCCTGCACTCCCCTTGGGAAATACTTAAATGACATGGCAGTTCAGCTCATTTTGAAGCCATTGTATCTGCCTAAGGAGATCATTGCTTTGGGGGGAATCTGAAGACATATCAGTAGGAATCATTCTCCTGGGGAGTGAGGAATCATGTTTTCAGGCATTGTCATACTCCAAAAGGGTCAGGGTATAAATACACCTGTTTGCCTTTAGATAAGAACTACATGCAGAGTCTCTTAATGTTATTTTCATTCCTTTTGCAAGATGTGTTATTTTCTGCTAAATCATTTTCAGTGTGCTTTCAGCAGGCTTTGTTTTTGATTTAACCCCAGCTGTCAATTAAGCACCACACAGCTGCTCACTTTTCCCCCCACCCTCCTCCAGTGTAATGGGGGAGAGAACCAGAAGGGTGAAAGTGAGAAAACTCATGGCTTGGAATAAAGATGATTTAATAAGCAAAGTTCCTCATACTGTTTGAAACAAGGTCCTATTTTTGGTAAAAAAAATATTTTGCACCCAACAAGAAGATCCCTCCTATCCATACACTGCCTAGTGAATGAATTCAGCCTGTGCTAACTCCAAACAGCTAGATGAGCTTCATAATTGTTCTGCACTCTCCTTGTCTGGAGAGCTGTGACCCAGTTGCATGCACACATGCTTTTTCTGGCCCTGGTACAATGTAACTTAGATATCCTGATTAGACCAGACATAACATCACTGCAGGTGCAGAGCTTTCTCTCAAGTTTGGGAGGAAAATGCTGGAGTTTTTGCCACAAGACATGCATGCATATAAGTAAGTGCTTTACCATTTTCATTCCTGAATCAATCTGTATTTTGCAGTCTCTGAAAAGAGAGTTTCTCATAATTTCTCATGAGATAGCAAATAAGGTGACAGTTTTTATTATCTCTGTCTCTTGCAGCTAATTTGAACATTAATGACTCAGAATTGTTCAGAGAATATGCAATAGATTAGTGTCTTCATAACTGTCATTTGAAGAGCATCTCAGCTCCCTCACAGGCACTGCTTTGTTTCATTGATGAAATGGCTGTTTTGTGAGCCACAGGGTGATGCCCACACAACAAATAGCTGTGTAGTCAATTTTCATGGAACAAAATGTTTGCCAGTTCCTGAGCCTGTTGCTGTTTACTGAGGTGTGTGTGCTCTCTTTCCTCATAGTATTCTTCTCTTTCTAAACTCCTAATTTAGTAAATGCTGCTTGATGCAGTATCTTGAGAGGATTGTTGAACGCATGGTTCCTTCTCAGACAGCAGTGAGGGAGAAAGCCCCTATGAGTTATTTCAAGCAAGATGACTTAGTGTCCACTTGATCCAAAACTTGTTAGCCTTAAAATGCACCTAGCTCGGGTTTTGGCATCAACTTCTTGCAAAGAAACAATCTGTAGCACAATCTCTCCTCTAGATTTATTGCACTATTTTGTTTCTTCCTCTGGCTAAACAGCTTGGTTACTCTATGTAGCAGGATGCTCCATCTCTTAATATGCTTCCCTCAGTTTTACTCTGTTATTCACAGAATCACAGAATATAAGGGGTTGGAAGGAACCTCTGAAGACCATCGAGTCCAACCCCCTTGCCAGAGCAGGACAAAAAACCACAAACTAGGGCAGATCACTCAGAAAGGCATCCAGACAGATCTTGAAAGTCTCCAGAGAAGGAGACTCCACAAGGTCTCTGGGGAGCCAGTTCCAGTGTTCTCTAACCTTCACAGTAAAGAAATTCTTCCTTGTGTTGAGATGGAACTTCCTGTGCTTGAGTTTGAATCCATTGCCCCCTGTCCTATCACAGGGCTCAAGTGAAAATAGGTTGTCCCTGCCTTCTTGATGCTTGGCCCTCATGTATTTATAGACATTAATTAGTTCCCCCCTCTGCTTTCTCCTCTCTAGACTGAAAAGCCCCAGGTCTCTTAGCCTTTCCTCATAAGGCAGGTGTTCCAGTCCTTTAATCATCCTCATAGCCTTTCGTTGGACTCTCTCAAGTAGATCCCTGTCCCAGCTGCCTTTCAATTGTTTTTGTCTCTCAATTTTGCAGACCAGTCCTGGAGTAGAAAGGTTCCCATGAGAAAGGAAAGGGCCTAGCAAACTCAGAGCTGGTAACAGCCTTGAAAGGTACAAACAGAGGTGAAGTTGATGTTCATAACACCAGCTGCTCTCCAGTGTTGAAGAACACAGAGCCCAGCCATAGATAGGCCTGAAAACAGAGATAAAATGAGAATGAAAAAGCTGGAGCGAGTCCTCTGGTACATAGTAAATATGGTCCAGCATGCCAAGGTCCATTCAGCAGAAAGAAAGAGTCATGTGATGAGTACTACCATGCATTGAGTTGACAGGGGAGAACAACCTGGGAAGCCTGGATCTAACAAAGTCCAACAAAGGCTCTAGTCCTTAATGTGTACAGACTTCAGCATCTTCACTTCTTGGTCAGAGACCTTGTTAAGCAAATTATCTGCTCTGTTTCTTTCTGGCAACCAGTCTAACCGAACTCAAGATAGCTCTAAAGTGGAGTTTTGATGCAGTGTTCTGTGAGGGACTGAACTGTGTTTGGAAACATTTGTTCCAACCACAAATTGCCATGTATTTTTAATGTCTTCATATGCCTTTTCAAAGCATTCTAAGGTAGCTGCAAAGTAATAGTCACTATATTGTCTTCCACTTAGGTGACCTTACCCTGTTTTTCTACAAAGCATATACAAGTGTGAAGGGCTGAAAGGGCAGGAAACCAGAGTTTTCTCATCAATGGCCTTCTCAGAACTGTTAACTCTTTCTGCTCCTCTAAATCAGTATTGCTCTTCTAGAAGCAGCCCTGTTTCCTTAAGCACCATACATCTAAGCAGAAACACCATGACAAAGGAGCCAAAGGGCAGGAAAACAAATTTCTGATTTTTCAAAATATGTCTGTTTTGTGCAAGTGAGTGTTGGAGGATTTCCTTCATCCATTTCACCTACCAACTGGGTATTACTGGGAACCATGACTATGAACCTCTGTCACCATTTGGCAGATGACTGAAAGCTGTCCATGTCTATCAGAGTCAGAGGTTTGCTGCTGCCATGATTCTCAAATCTGTCATTTAAGGCCAACAATGACCTACTTGAGTAAGAAAAAGTGAACAAGCTTGCACTGGCAGTATCTCTGCCAGTACAAATATAAAGATATAAACCAGACAAGGGAGAAATAATATTTTTTTGTTTACTCAGGTTGATCTATATGTAAAAAGAGAGAGGTTTCAGCACACCAGCCCTACTGTAAGTCTACAATAGAAGCAGGAACTTCTAAAGCAAAATGCAGACTTCAATAGGAGAAACGTCACAATGTGGTATGAAGGTCATTGCTGCTCTTTCACTGGAGGAAGTGCCCTGCTCTACTTGAAATGAGAGCTAAAATTAGCTCAGCTTCATCTCAAAAGTCCAATAATCCATGTTACAGGCTGAGCTATCACATCCTGTTTCTAAACTTATATTTGCAATATTTTACTTCCTTTCTGGAGACTCTCTCTTTGCCAGGTACCACAGTTTGTCTTTGCATTGCAGAGCTGCAAGAACAACTTGTGTTCACATTTTTATCTTCTTGTAAGTTCAGTTGAATGTTGTCTTTCTGCAGTATTTTGCATTTGCTGTGGGCTACAACTGTGCACTTTAGACAAGAAATTGTGATGTACTCGTTAAACAATAAACTCACTGTGGTTGATGTAAGCCAACAGTAACTGCCCTCAAAACTTAAAAACAACTGCCCCACATCATGTTATATAGAATGTCAAAGGCTAACTGAGAACCCACAACCCAAAGCTGCTTAAAATATCAATTTGAAATTACGTGAAAGATTAGAGATAACTAAAGTTTCCCCAAACAACCCCTGTGCTGGACAAAATGTCTGGGTCAGTTTGCAGCTGTGGAACTGACTTCTTATTTTGCTTTTTGGTACTCCTGACTTTCTTTTCTTAATTCTTCAGAAAATATACCTGCTCTGGTGCTGGAAGGCATACATATTTCTTCCTAGTGTATGTCCAGCCTTTGGGGTCAGACACTGAACCCCAATTCTACATGTTTGGAAAGCAGTATTTACCCTTCTGGCTAGTAGACTTAGTCATTTTGCCAGCAAGTTTTCAGTCACAGTTCCAAAACTTTGTTTGCACTTTTCAGTACCTTCCCCTGGGTTTTTTTCCTCTGGTTCCCGTCAGTATAAAGTAACTTTTTACAGATGGGGAGTTTTTTTCAAGGTATTGGTTTCCCTAGTTAAGAAAGCAAATGTCAAATAACTACCCAAGGTCTTTGGCCACTGGTAGAGTGCATAGATAAGCTCAGGAAGAGAGAAGTACTGCACTGGCCTACCTATCTTCCTCAGGTGGCTGATGGTAAGAATAGCCTCAATCAGAAAAGGATGTATGAATGAAAAGATGTTGGGAAAAAAAAACAACAAAACAACAACAACAAAAAAACCCCCAAACAAACCCCAAACTAGTGAGGATTTTCACTTTCAAATCTAGCTATTTAGGACATGCTTTTTGTTCATCTATTCTTTTGTCCATTCTGTCTTAACCACCACCTGCTTTAATTTATATTCTTAAAGAGGCCAGTAAGACAGATTTTATGTCTCTATTTCCTAGGTACCTTAATTTCAGAGAGAGGCCATTTTATGTGTGATTTTTTTGGTTTTGGTTTGGTTTTGGTTTGTTTGTTTTGGTACATTATCCTAATTAATGACATGCTTCAACCCTTCTGATCAGTAGTCAGCACAAGTTTAACTCCACTAAACTGAATGTAGTGTCAGTCGCTTTTAAATATTTACATAAACATAGGAAGTACTCTTAGCTGGAAAGCTGTAGTGATCTATGTATAAAACAAAATGGAGGTAAAAAAACCTTAGAAAAACTTCTAATATATGCTAGACAGAAAGCAGCTTCTTGGAAAGCCCTGTTCTCTAAAGCTTTCCCCAGAATCTCTGAACACATGCCTCTGTCATGTTGTGTCTGATGAAAAACGACTTTGATGGTAACATAGGGTGCTAAATCTCCTTTCTGCATGCTTTTGTTTAGGCCTGTTTCTTTGATATTAGGGTGGTGGCTAGCAGAAAGCTATGAAAAGCAATACATGTTAACTGGGTCTAAACTAATTCCAATGGACAAAACAGCACAGGATACCCCTCCTTCACAGTGGCTACTGACTCTGACAGGAGCAGCTTTCAGCACTCTTTTCCTTCCTGAGCAGGCTATCTTTTCTGCTCTGTTCATGATTGCTTCTAGCATGTAGTACCTGCAGTGCTGAAAGGATACACTGGCTTATATCTAATTACCCAGTAACTCAGTTTTCTATAGGCCAACAACTCTTCTACATTCAACTCTAAACTTCCCAGGGTTCCTCTATATCTAGGCATGCATAAGACATATACATGAACTGTTGAGGATTAGAAATAATGACTTGTACTTCTCTCTGCCATAACATTTAGTTCTTTGTAGCTGTTTTGTTCTAGAGGCATCATTAATTGCAGAAAATAAGTCTTTCAGTCTCCTAAATATGTGTTGTACTCTTTTGTGCTTCATGCTTATAATATGTAGCTGGAAGTGTCCTGTACCTGTCTAGTTACTGTCATAATGTGCATCAAAAACATTTGATTGTTCCTGACAGAAAGCAGTGTCACGGAAACAGATAACTTGGGACCTGGGCTTCACCCCATATAGCTCATAATGCTGTTTCTGTGTTGTCTGTGTTATCTGAGCAACAGTAGCACTGACTTCTGCTCCTTGGATTCAGGAAACTACATTCCTACCCATAGAAAGAAAACAAGTGCCCAGTCTAATAGCTAGAAAACTGATGCCTGTGTGCTGCAGCAGCTGAAGGCTCAGATTGGAAAGGAGAAGGGGGAGCAGGAAGGGAAACAAAATGACTAAAGTAGTGAACACTTTGTTCTCTTTAGAGGATTTTGACTACCCTTAGGCATTATTTCCTTCAACAAGGAGGTTTTATGTTTAAGATATCTGGGCATTTAGAAAGGCTAAAAAAACCACAAAAAAAAAACAACAACCAAAAAGAAACAAAAAAAACTTGCAAAGTTTAAAATAACAATTTTTATCACTCTTTAGATGCAAAAGCAAAGAGCCTAGTACCTTTACTTTTTAAGTACTGGTAACTCTGAGGTTAGCATAATCTTTGTTTTGGACTGGGCTGTGAAAGAAAAACAAGTTGAGCTGTAAAAAAAACAACACAGAAATGATAAAAATGTCACATGTGTGAATGCCACAATGTGCAAAACTGTGGTGTGACGCCTCTCTTAGAAAAAGGTGCCGTATTAACGTGTTTGAGCATTTCCTTAGTGCAGAGGCTAGTGTCTGAAGTTGCTGTGACATTACTCATCCAAACAGCAGGGGAAGGAGTGTGGGAGTTGTGAGGGGTAAGAGAAAGCTTCCCAGTGTCTTCACTTTACACTGGCACTTGGTTTGAGCTGTCTTACTTCTCATAATTGATCTTTTCACTGGGAGAACACCTTTTAGAGCCAGCCAGCCACCCTTACCACCACATAGGTAGTTTACTTACAAAACTTGAGGAAAAAGAGTTTTGTGTCCTTGGGAATAGAGCATCCTGTAACGACCAGAACTGCAGCCCTGCCTTCCTGCCAGCCCCAAGGAACCCACAGCAAACCAGCAAGATGGGAACAGAAGGAAACAAACAATAGCATAGCCTATTTGGCCAATGGGCTAAACACCCTCTTCTCTGAAGATTTTTCTGGGAAAACATATGGTTGCCTTAAGTTCTTGGTAGTCTGCCTGCTTTTTAATTAGTAGATCACTTCAAATGAAACTGTGAAAGAATTCAGGTCTTTGGAAACGTTGCCAAGCTTCAAACAGAGGAAATGAAAATACATGCTTTATAGCAGAAACAAGTCCTTTGCACTGGCTCTACAGTGAGTTAAGGAGGATAAATGGTATTACCTCTCTGTGTGAGAATGATCTGTGAAAATGAAAACCTGCAAGGGAAGGGGCACACTAAAACTGCATGGCAGCATCAGACCAAATGTTTAGTTCTGCACCTAGTTCAGCTTTTAATCTGTTTTATACTTTCATACTGGTGAAGCTGCTTATGCTAGATATCCTACAGACTATGTGGAATTAGTATTTTACGGAAAGCACAACAGCAAGTGTCCCAGACAATGGGGAAAGTGTGGAGCATGGAAGCAGAGCATGTTCAGACACCTATGGGATGGTGGAAAAAGGCCAGTGTGGAACTGGTGGGATAGAAAAAGTTCCACTAGAAAAACAAAATGAGGGGGATGAGCTAGGAAAGAAGTCAAGAGGAGAAATGAGACTGAGTCAATCACTGAAATACCATACAATTAGCAAGTTTCTCCAGACATAACTATGCTCTCCTCTGACAAGTTGCATGTATAAAACTTACATTTGTAATAACGCAGTTTGTATAGGGTGATGTTCTAGAAATAAGCAGTGTATTTTTTATCACATGTATACTTTGGTACATATTCCAGTGACGATGATACGGAGATCAGTAGTTTGTCCCATCTTCAAGCAGAATACGCCTCTTTTCAGTCAAACTGTCATAACTTCCTTTCAGCAGCTGAGGGCACTCCATGACCGGAAAAGCAGAAAACAGTCCTGAAAACAGCTGAAGTCAGGGCAAGAGCGCAGGAGTTATGATAGCAGAAAGCAAGCGGTAAGACTAGCCAGGTAAAAGGCCAGCTCTGCCGACTAAACCAGTGTGGGCGGCCACCAGAGCCCAGTACAGACTGCAGGGAGCAAAGTGAGCTGGCATAGACTGGCATAGTGCTGACAGAAAAGCGTCTTAGTGGCACTGTAGGAAGTTCAGCGTGAAACAGTCTGGAAGCCAAGTAGATGGCATTGGTACTGATTTCTCATAAGGACTTGGGTACACTTGTAAATTCATGGTCATAAACAGTGCCTAGGCTTTGTAATATGCAGGGAATTGGACATCCAAAACTTGATGCATGTGTTTCTGGAAATTTAAATCTTCAAATACCCCTTTTTCTCAGTGCTAAGGTAAGAACAAGTGGTTCCTGCCAAGACCTTCCCACGAGCCTGTAATTAGGCCACTTATGACTCTGTCAAATTCCCATTCCTCATTTGACCCAGGGATTTATGAACTCCCAGACTTCCCAGACCCTCAATAATCAGACTTTTTTGAAAAAGCTGTACACTTGTGTCAAAGTGAAGCTGTAGGGATAAGGAATTACATTTTTTTCTGGAACCAGAGACAGAAAGCGTGTCTGAAGCCTGAGTCTGGGCTACATTTGCCCTGTTTCTTGGAAGGAAAACTGCAGTGCTGTATACTGATCTGGCTACAAAGCTTCTGCTATCTTAGCTTGGAAGTGAGCTTCTTGTGCAAACTGCAGGTACACTCGCTGATATAAATTGTTACAGAGCACTGGCTAGGATGGCTTTTCAGTTGCAAGATAGGAAAGGGTCAGTTTCAAGCCTTTTCATTAATGTTTGTTGCGAGCCAGTAGCCTCAACGTCTCGGCATTGGCTTGCAACATTGTTTTATCCACGAGAACAGTTTTAGAACGAAAGTGAAATATATTAATGCAAAATATCCAGTAGCTTTTTGTAGAAGCTAAGAAATGTAACTAATATAAGTGTAAGAAATTTAAGTGCCAGCACATAAGCTTTTAGAGACCTCTGGAGCACTTAAGTTTTGAACTTAATACATATAACTAGTTATCTGATGAGCTGTGCATATTTGAACTTAGAGGGTGGGGTAGAAGTTGCAAGACAGTGGAAAGACTGGAGAAGAGGAAAGATGAAGTAGCAAGGTCAGAGGCAGAAAGGGCAAAACCACATTTCATCAATGGAATTAAGAATGCTATTTAAAAAATCGTATTTGTTCAGCAGATTTTCCTTTGTAAAACCTTGCAGTGAACAGTAAACTTGACACCTTGAGGTGTCAGGTAAATGCTACCGGTGTCAAAGTGGGAGAAGCAATCTTAGAGTAGCTGAACAGGCTGCATGGAGCAGCCTAGCAGCTTTGTGGTCTTTTTGTAACTCAAAAGGAACACAACTTGAAGACTTTGCTTCAACAAAGGGCATGAGAATAAATAGTCCTAGTCTTGCCTAGAACAACAGCTTGTATATTCAGCTTCAACCATGTGCTTTTGACCTCTTAAAGTCAAGCTTAACAATTTCCCTTAAGCCTTGACCAGTCAAACCCTGTTTTTTTTTAAATTTGCTTTTCCCATGTGTAGTACCACTTCTTTCCACTGGAAGGAAACCGTGTACTTCTGCCTGTAAACCCTTTTCCCCAGGCCAAAGCAACTTACTGCAGCAAACAAAGCATCAAAAAATCATGTTTACATTAAGTAACCTGTTTTGCAATAACGGATACTAATTTGGAGAAAGTTAAGTGGCGTGAGGGAGCCAACATTTGCCCAGGAAGCCAATGCGTGCAAGGCTGAGGGGTGAGCAGACACCACACCGAGTACAGTCTGTGCATCATAATTTTTTTCCTCTTCTTGTTTTTACCTCTGTCCATTCGGCTAATCACTGGTAATACTAACGTGACTTGCGTTGACTTTAGAGAGTAAGGCAGGAAGCAAGACACTTGCATGCAGCAGCGTACATCCTGTAAAAAACTCCTTGTGTAGAAGTAGTGTACACAATATATTTGACACTTGATCACTGCTACCTTCATCATGGAATACTTACATAGGGAAACTTAAATGTTGCTCTGCAATTTTGCTGGTTTGGAAGCGGTTGTGATAAAACATGCATACTGATGTTAACACTGCAAAATAAGAACATTTTTGCTGTTAAAATCTGAAATGAAGGATGTTCAGGAACTGACACCAAAATAATGTACACATTTACATGCTCTGAAAGTCATTAATAGTAAAACAACTAGACTTTTCTTTTTACCAGCTGTGACAGTGAGCAAAAGTATTCCTAGTGTGTGACAACAGGCAAACAGTATTTCACAAATATGTAACAAACAAATTAAGTAATGAATGTCAGCATTTTTGCATCTTCAGAATGAGGAAAATGTAAATCTCAGATTTAAAAGCTTTTCTCACACACACACTTCGCTCTTCAGCAACTGCCTGCATTCAGGCATCTCGATCAGAAGTCCTGGACTACTATTGCCTGCAGGGGTCTTCAAAATCAATTTGTGTGCCTCTGGGATGTTTAGGGAAATGTTTCTGTTTTTGGAGCCGAGTGTTGTCAGACAGCGCTGCGGGGTGGGCTCCTCTCACGAAAGGAGAGACAGGGCCCCTGGCACTGGGCCACGCCTCTTGTTCATACCTGAGGAAGTCGATGGGCCTGTTTCATGATTAGATTTTTAAAACAAGGCCCTGGCTCTCCGCTGTGATGGAGCAGCTTAGGCACAGGTGTGAAAAACTCCTTTGCCTCCCCATGTGCAGCATCAGACGGGGGGCTGGTGGCACAGGCCGCAGCACTGACCGTCCACCAGAAATTCCTGCT
>NW_009954567.1:2089305-2123931 GCF_000747805.2 Chaetura pelagica | reverse complement strand
CGCTTTCCTCTGGAGGATGCGGGGCTGTGCCCCATCGCTGCCCCCCGACCCGCCCGCGGGCCCGTTTGCCGCCGCGCTGCCCCGGTCCGGGCGCGGTGGGGACGAGCAGCATTCCGCTCCCGGTACCCTTGTGCACCTAAATACAAGCGAAATCGTTCCTTCAGCTCGGGAAAGCCTGCGAATATTATGTTGGTGTTGCATGCGGGGCGGGGTGGGGGTGGGGGGCAGGAAGAGCCGCAACGCGAACCTTCAGCTGGTCGATGAACCTGCGTCCTGCCTTCTACCCAGTTGTCCTGTGCAAAAGAAGTTAACGCTCCTTGACTAGTACGTGAGCTGGTGTGTGACTAAGTGTGGGACTTCGTTCGTACCTGCTTTAATTGCCGTTTTCTCGTGTGTCTCTCTAGGGTGGTTTTGCCAAATGTTATGAGATGACAGATTTGACAACAAATAAAGTTTATGCTGCAAAAATCATTCCGCACAGCCGAGTAGCAAAACCTCATCAAAGGGAAAAGGTGTGTGTGCATAAATTACTTTTTTTTTTTTTTTCCTCTCCTCTTCGTGCTGGATTGCCCAGCCTTTCTCCTGAAATTGTTTTGTAGAGCTGTCTGCTCAGCCTTGTGGACTAAAGGCTAACAACACTCTTCCCCCCCCACCCCCCCCCATCTCTTGTCTCTTCAGATTGATAAAGAGATTGAACTGCACAGAATGCTTAATCACAGACATGTTGTGCAGTTTTACCACTACTTTGAAGACAGAGAGAATATTTATATTCTTCTGGAGTACTGCAGTAGAAGGGTGAGCATCAACTGGGAGAAATCCAGTATTTACTTACCTGGCATCTGCCACCCCCCACCCTGCCCCATCTCTTGTCTCTTCAGATTGATAAAGAGATTGAACTGCACAGAATGCTTAATCACAGACATGTTGTGCAGTTTTACCACTACTTTGAAGACAGAGAGAATATTTATATTCTTCTGGAGTACTGCAGTAGAAGGGTGAGCATCAACTGGGAGAAATCCAGTATTTACTTACCTGGCATCTGCCACTAATGTGAATTAGTGATGTGTAAAATATTAATTTAATTTTTTTTGTGGTGCTTTTATTTGTAATTTCTCTATGCATTGACTTACTTTTGCTTAAGGTGGATCTTGTGCCTGAATGTTCAGTAATATTCCTGCCTTTGTTTTGTCTCTGCAGTCAATGGCTCACATCTTAAAAGCAAGGAAGGTATTGACAGAACCAGAAGTACGATACTACCTCAGGCAAATTGTGTCAGGGCTAAAGTATCTTCATGAACAGGAAATCTTGCACAGGGATCTGAAACTAGGTAAGTTCTCACCTTGCCAACTTCAAAACACGCTCCTCCAGCCTTGTCAGCGTTATACAACTTTACACTTGTATGGTGATAGATTAATTGAAAGAATCAGTTCAGTCTGTCTTTACAGAAACTTGGAGAGCTTAAGGGATGACACTGAGCATTCCTACTTAAAAAATATCTTGGCTGGCTTCTGGCTTTGAGCAAAATATGACTCAGCACCTGTGGTAAATGCATTCCTACCTTGCAAGAAATGGGCTAACTGGAATTTCTCTGTCTGCTAGGTAACTTCTTCATTAATGAGAACATGGAACTGAAACTGGGTGACTTTGGCTTGGCAGCTAGGCTGGAACCACTGGAGCACAGGAGGAGGTAGGATAATCTACAGTTGCTAAGTCTAGTAGTAAATGAAACCAGATTAATTTAGAAATGAGAAATCCTGTTCCATAGCAAAAATTATTTGCTTCTGGAATCAAGATTTCCTCTTCTAGAAAACAGGCTCCTGTGCTTTTACTTCTGCTTTCCTCTGAGGATTTGAATAATGGCAAATGCCAGAGGTGGGATACCTGACTGACAAGTAGTGCAGATATAAGTCTGCTGTTCATGTATCATGAGGACACCATGAAACATGTCTATGTTGTTCATGTTGATACAGCTCCACTGTAGGAGTCTCTAGGTTTTTGTCTGAACTTGAGAGGAAAACTTGCCCTGTGAAAAACAGCTTCTCTTTCTATCTGAAATACTAACTGGCTCCTTCGCCTCTTTGATTTGCAGAACAATATGTGGCACACCAAATTACCTTTCCCCAGAAGTCCTCAACAAACAAGGGCATGGCTGTGAATCTGACATCTGGGCCTTAGGCTGTGTAATGTAAGTACTTCACTGCCTTTGAAATGAAATATTTCTATCAGTAGTTTAGCCTTTTGAGAGTTTAAAGAGGATGCAGTACTGCAGGAGTTTGCAGCCCTTTATACACGTCCAGCCTAAGTGCAGAAATTCTCCTTTGTGTTTGGAGACAGACAAAGCCTTTTCAGTAGCTGTAGATAAGTATTTTGGGTGTGAAACAAGTAAAACTGTTTTCCTTTGCCTTTGAGCAGGTATACAATGCTGTTGGGAAGACCCCCCTTTGAGACTACAAATCTTAAGGAAACATACAGATGTATAAGGGAAGCAAGATACAGCCTGCCTTCATCTCTCTTGGCACCTGCGAAACATTTAATAGCTAGCATGCTGTCAAAAAATCCTGAAGATCGGCCCACTTTAGATGAAATAATTCAACATGAATTTTTCTTGCAGGTTTGTACTGTCTAGTGTGTTGGCTGAAAATTTATCCACCCTTATGTGTTCTGTGGTCTAAAAATTTTTTTTTAATATCATTTCTGCAGGGTTTTACACCTGATAGACTTTCTGCTAGCTGTTGTCACACTGTTCCGGATTTCCATTTGACAAGTCCTGCTAAAAATTTCTTCAAAAAAGCAGCTGCTGCTCTCTTTGGTGGCAAAAAAGATAAAGCCAGATACTTGGACACACATAGTAAGTGAATTACACTTATGCTTCAAACTTCTGTCTGCCGTCAATGTCACGGTAGTAATGTAGAAATATGCAATAGTAACAGAGCACTTGTATCTGTCTCAGACCTTCCCTAGGTTAGTTTTAACCTCCTTATCAATACATATAGGTGGTAGCCTGCAACTAATGCAAACTTACATAAATCAATGCTTCCTATGACATACTGACAATCTATATTGGCTATCAGTTTGTCTGTAATGTCTAATTTAAAGTTTAGCCTTTTAGTGATCTATGTATAATAGCACTGCTGTTCTGGGAGACTATGGCTTGTTTAGAGGAAGCTGGTGGAGGGAGACAATATACTTTCTGCAGCTAACTTGTTAGGCTTTCTATAATCCAACAGCTCTTCCAGGTGCAGCATTAAGTATTTTTTTTCTGGTGTTACAGACAGACTAGCTAAAGAAGATGAAGAAATCTACAAGCTCAGGCATGATTTGAAGAAGACATCGATAACCCAGCAGCCCCACAAACACAGAACAGATGAGGTAAATGCAAGTGCAGTTCAATTCAAATCCAATCACAGTTGGGTGGGGTAGCTGTAATTAAATTATATTTGACTTGGATATTGGAGCTGGGGTTGTACACAGCATAATCAAGCTTAAATGATTAGCAGAGATGCTTTAAAGAGGGCTTAACCAAGCTTCACCAAAGTATGGTAGCCTTTGTAGGGTGACTATAAATTTTGGCGTTTGAGTAATTATAGTATCTGCCTAGACTCCATTGTTGTGTGTGGTAACTCATCTGCCAGGTGCTCTTTCCCAATATTCCAAATACAGGGTTTCAGTTATTATCAATTAAGACTTCTTAAAAAATAAATTGCTGAGATCTGTCTCTTACCATTTGGTTTTCAGACATGCACACAGCTTTCTCTTGCTAGGCCAGGGGAGCAGAGGACTGATTATTAGCATTAGTAAGATGCAAATAGAAGATATAAAGAATGGAAAGACCTGGTGTGCTTCTCTAAGTTCAGTCTAAGATCATCTCTTTGTACTGGCTGGAAACGTTAATGCCAGTTTCCCTAGAATTTGCCATTTGTTGAGAGCCAAGGGAAGCATGCAAAATTTGCATGTAAGACTTGGTTTGTGTTATGTTTGATGTTTACATGTCTGACATCTCTTCTAGGAGATCCAGCCTCTTATCACAACAGTAGTGAAGCCAGGAGCCTTACCAGAAACTAAGCAAATTGGAGACTCTATTCGGATGATAGTCAGAGGAACTTTGGGAAGCTGCAGCAGTAGCAGTGAATGTAAGTGCAGCAAAATGTGGTCTCAAATTCTAAATCCCACCTTTACTTTCTTTATGTCTCAGACTTAGAAGCTTGACACAAGCAGCGGCTTTCGTCTCCAACCCCTATTTTTGATGCCCTAAATTCAATGGCTAATATTTTAGAAGAATTTAAACTGGAAAGCCATAAAAGCTAAACTTCTGTAAATTACAGTCTAGGTAACTGAAAGGTTTAAAACTAAAGCCTGCTCTGTGTATACTCTTGTCAGTCTAATAATCCTTCTCTTTTAAGGCCTGGAAGACAGTACCATGGGAAGCGTAGCTGATACAGTTGCAAGGGTATTGCGAGGATGCCTGGAGAACATGCCAGAAGCAGACAGCATTCCCAAAGAACAGCTGACAGCATCCTTCCAGTGGGTTACAAAATGGGTGGACTATTCGAACAAGTATGGCTTTGGTTACCAGCTGTCAGACCACACTGTTGGTGTCCTTTTCAACAATGGGGCACACATGAGCCTTCTGCCAGACAAAAAGTAAGAATGAATACAAAACCAGCAACTCAATAAGGTTGTTTAAGTATTAAATACTTTTATCTCATCTCTAACCTCCTTACTGTCTTTCTCCTCTTAAAGGACAGTCCACTACTATGCTGAGCTTGGCCAGTGCTCTGTGTTCTCAGCCACAGAGGCTCCTGAACAGTTCATTAGCCAAGTAACTGTACTGAAGTATTTCTCTCACTACATGGAAGAGAACCTCATGGATGTAAGTTGAACACATTCTGGATCTTGGGCTATAATAATGCAGTAAATATGAACTGAGTGCTAAACAGTGTCTGCTCTCTTTCCTAGGGAGGAGATTTGCCCAGCCTAACAGATGTACGCAGGCCCAGGCTTTACCTCCTACAGTGGCTTAAATCTGATAAAGCATTAATGATGCTCTTCAATGATGGCACATTCCAAGTAAGTTTGGTAGTATCACTGGAGAAAATGTTTCTAAAAAGCTTTATTTCAATAAAACTCGTTAAATGCCACAAACTGAGAGGAGAAAGTGTACAAACAAGAACTTGCTTTTCTTTTGTAGGTGAACTTCTATCATGATCACACAAAAGTCATAATTTGCAATCAGAGTGAGGAGTATCTCCTTACATACATCAACGAAGAGAGGATATCTACAACGTTTCGTTTGACAACTCTTCTGGTTTCTGGATGCTCGTTGGAACTAAAACAGAGAATGGAATATGCTCTGAACATGCTGCTGCAGCGATGTAACTGAAGAGACTGACTTGAAGCAAACAGACCTTTTTGGTCACTGTGAAGTCTACAGGGGAGATGATGGAGCAACCTAGTATGTTGATGATGGATGTGTGGTGGTACGAAAACTCGACTGTCCTAGTGTGCTGGGCACACCTATTTAGACAGAAGCCTAAGCCTGCTGTTGGACTAAAATGGTGTGACAAGGAGTTCTTCGGACCATAGTTTTCCTTGCTTCATGTATGTGTTAGAGATTTTTTTGAGTTGAACTCTAAGCAGAGTATGACTGGTTGCTCTGTAAGGGAGCATTTCTGATGGAGTTAAACTGTGAATATGCATCTGAAAAGGGAGGGATGGGGATATCTCCATTGTTATGGAATAGCTGTAATAAGCAGCTTCTGGCTGCTTAACTGTGAACTATGGCCATACTTTTTTTTTCTTATTTTTCAAAAATGCCCACACTTGTGGCTGGCAAAGTGCATTCCTTGTTAATATTTTTTTTATTTATTACAGCCTAAAGTGAAGTATTTATTACGTAACACTTTTTTTGGACTGTGGCATTTTGAAAATAAATCTGGTGGCAATAAAGAGAGCAGAAACCTGAAGTATCATTGTCCACTCTTTTTGCAATACAATTTAGCATGCTTTGCTTTGTATTACAAAAAATCTTGTACGTCTGCTTTCCTTATGCTGTTTTTAAAAAGTCTGCTATAGGTCAGGATATGAATTGCAGGTTCTACCATGAGCAGGTTGTCCTTGTCTGTGTAAGCTTGTAGTCACAAGAACCAATATGCTGCTGGTAATTATAGCAGTAACCCTAAAGCAGCTACTGATAGAGCTTGCAGAATAATGATGTGGGCCTTGACACTGTATTGTCCTAGGGGCTAAAACCAGAAATATGGATCAAGATATTACATCCCATAATTGCTGTTGATGTTTTCCACTGACTGAAAAGAACACCTTACTTCTGGATGATACTCAGTGGACAATAGCTATGCTAATGAGCTGTATGAACTTCCTTTTTTTAATTGCTGTGGAAGTATTGCTCTTAATACCCAAGGAACTGGAGTATCCTGACAACTCAATGGTAGAATGAATTATCCATACCTATTGCTGCCTCTCTTAATTGTGCTTTACTCTATGTATCTTTCTGCCCTTGGTTAAATGGGAACCCCAGTAAAGTAAAATCAGATTTTTTTTGAGATTAATCAACTTTGGGCTCACAGTACTGAGTTGGTAACATGAGACATCTACAAGTGTTATTAGGACCATATAGTTGTTCTGTAAGTTCTCTGTAAAGTAGCTTAAAACAGCTGAAAACATTATAAGGATGGCCTGTTGCTTAAGGTGATTTTGTTGGTAGTAAGTACACACTTATCAGAGTGATTGTTTTCCTAAAATGATGGCCATCCCATTTGTCAGTTAAACCATGTAAATATATGGGATTATTGACATCTCATGACTCAGTGCAGGGGAGAATGTCTACTTGGGGGCTGGGATTATTTCTCTAGATACTACATAGCACTCTAAGCAACTGGCTGATGCAGCAGCAAGCAGTAGTTCAACTACTTACTTGGATAAATCTTCATATAACTGAATGGAGTGTGTTCTGAAAAGCAGACCTCAATTGCCATCAGTGTTTCAGTCAAAGCAGGTGAATACAAGAAGCAGAAATGTAATAAAGTGCAGACTAAACAAAGTACAAATGTCAACCCAAAATAGTGAGCAGAGGACATGTCACTGGCTTGTTTCATCTTGCATTGTGTGTGTAAGTGTGATTGTTTTTCTTGTATTGAATACTATGCTTTAGGTAATATTTATTTACTTCTCAAGTCTAGACAGGAAGACCTAATTGAGCTCTTGAGATGGATTCAATAATGTAACTAGGCAGTTCAGTGAAGTTAAATATATACTTGCTATGGTGAACAGAATTCAATTTACCAGCTGTCTGCTTTCTTAAAGGGATAATGATTGATTTTATTCCTGCGAGGCTATGACTTACTTAATTCTGCTACACATATACAGCCACTGTTGAGCCCTGTTTTCTTACAAAGTAAGATCTCACTTTTTGTTTATGACACCAGTAAGCATACAGTTTTGTGCACTGGAAACACAAAAAGAGTTTGAGCTATAGTACTTCTTCAAATGAAAAATAGTTCTTTGTTTGATTGTCTATGTGTTGGAGAAAGTTTAAGCTTTTACTTCTGCTGCTATAATTTATTTGAGTATCAAAATCATGTTTCTGTGGCTGAAATGCAGGCTGGTATAAGCAAAGAAAGAAAATTCAAGTACAGGACGTTTACAAGTGGATGGATGTAAAAGCCTCAAATCCTATTGCAGGATTTTGCTTGGTTGTGGACAGTTGCAATGCACCTCACTTAAATGCAGTTAGGTGAATCAACTATTTTAATGCAATGTGTGTGTGGTACCAGGATGCTTGTTGCTTTCTAGACTTTTCTGTACCTTTCTGGTTAGTGCTGTGTATCCTTACCTCACTTTTATTTTCTTATTGCAAAATAAGAGAGGTGTTTAGATCAAATTAAGGAGAGATACCCATTTCAAAGTACACTATCTTTGCCCTGTCCCTCAGCCCATCAAGGGAAGGCTGCTTTAAAATTTGTGGTAGAAGAACTTGCATTAGGAACAAAGGTCCTGAAATTCTTTCCCAGGGTGGATCCGGTCTTAAATAAGACACTCTTGAGTGCTAATTGACCTCCTTTACCCAATCATGTAACAGCCCTGTCATAATTCTGCATACGGAAAGATTAATATTAGGAAAGTACTTGTCCAGTCCTCTATATAACAAATGTCTTATCTTCTCCTGAAGTATATGGTCTGGATTTTATGCTTTTCAGGTAGTGACCCTAATCTTTGCTATTGAAAACAAGAGCAAACATATAAGAGTTTAACTTAGGAACATATGTTCTTGAATGAAAATATGGAGATTAAAGAATTAGGTGAAAGTTGGCACATAGGTTATTCAGGTATGAGTTGTGGACATAGGAAATGACATTGCCAAGTAAAAAAAAAAAAAAAAATCTACTCTTATCAAAACATCTTTATCAATTCTTAAAATATATTTTTGCAAATATAGATACATACTTGTACAGCTCAGTGCTCTAAACTGCCAGTAGCAAAAAAAGTCAAGAAAACAATTCAAAGAGGTCATGCTTCGCTTTGATGTAATGTATTACCCAGTGATGCCACTAGTCACTCAAGTGTTCTAGGGCATTCTCTGTAATCCATTTATGGTGTTTTGAAATAATTCAATTTAATTAAACAACTTCATATACTGTGTATGAAACATGTTACTCTGCTATATTGAATACATTTCCTGATATTGTCCAGATTACTTAGAAACTAGAAAAATATTCAGTCACTTTAAAGCTATTGCATTATTTATGAAAACAGACTGGAGAATGATCCTTCAGTTGCCCATCAAAAACTGCCAGTTTCCTGCCTGATTAGATGGAATCCAAATGTAAATGTCAATTTTAAAAAGTATTGAAAGGTTTTTATGGTTTCTATGGATGCCCAACTAGCTGCATACGATTTTTTTATTTTGGTCTGATTTTATACTCTTTATGCCTTATTAACATTAACAGTGGCAGACATGTCTTTGAATTGTCACAATGTTTTAGACCAATACATACAAATTAGGAGGTTAAATTCCTTTTAAATATTCAGTATTTGAAACAAATATCATTGTTTATCAGTGTTTGGAAGTTATTATGATAGAATATAAATATTTAGCCTCTTGGGTTTATCTATGTAAATTTGCTTCACTATGGAAACAACATTGATTTTAAATATTCTGTTGTACTGACATAGAATTAGGCTAAATTTGAAACTGTTGCTGTGGTGGTTTTGGTTGTTGATAGTTCTTGGGTTTTTGTTTGTTTGTTTTTGTGGTTTTTATTTTCTGTTTGTTTGGTTTTATTTTTGTTTTCCTACCATGAAATCATGGGGAAAAAACATTTTCCATTGTCCGTATTATGTAGATATGATCTGAACAGGAGAGATAGTGGTTGACAATTTACTGCTCTTTCCTACTTACTATTTGAAGTAACACCTTAAGCTGTCATAATAGGAACATATTTAAATCAAAAGTACCTTACACAGAGGCATTCACTGATGCCAAACTAGATTAGGTAAGGAGTTTTTCTTCAGAGGTTAAAAAGCAATAAGGTATTTCATAGTTGCCTGCACATAGGATCCTGAGAGGATGAACAGAATGGACTACCCAGCACTTCACCGGAATATAATGCTTCTTTCTTTTGTGGTAGACCAGAAAGGAAGATCAGTCCATATTCTGCCTCCCTTAGTTATCTTGAATGATCTTTAATTTACTGCTAGTTTTCCATTGATAATTTCAGAAATCAGATTAAGGAGAGGGTGGAAAAAGTGTTGTCTTTGAGTGGGTGGGTGTTTCTCTATACACTGAGAATTTTAGGCAGAAGTGGATAAAAGGAGGAGGAGGGAACCACAGAGCCCCAAACATGCATGGTGCTCCCTTCCTCCTCACTGTTACCAATGACTTCAGGACAACCCCTATAGTCTTCCCACCACAGAAAAAACCTGAACTCTCTGCTGACTTGCCAGACTTAGTCTGGCGATCCTGTGGATCATTCTCCTGAAGGGCTTAGTTCATGGTATTTAACATCAAATGACCACCACATCAACAGTGTTAACAAGATGACTAAAAGAAGTTTGAGGTCACCTTCTCAATCTTACTGAAGAGTCAGGAAGACCTCACATGGTCCTGCTCATCTTTCAAACACTGATTCTGTAGAGAAAAGCATTATAATCAAACTGCTAGTTAAACTGACAATTCACAAAATTTCTACTTGTATGAGATTTTCTGCCCTTAAAAGTGGCCTCTGAAATTTATAATTTGTGATGATCTTTTTTCCTTATGTATTATAAATAAAGACATTGAAAAGTTACAACAATGTTTACAGGTTTGGATTGGCATTCATTGGACAAGAGAAAGAGACAGGGCTTTTGTAGTGGGACTCTGGCTCCAGTGGATGGAGGCTGTTGATCCTGATGGGAGGAGAAGGGAAAAGTACAGTGCATTAACTAGGCTGTGGCAGAGAAGCATAGTCAATGAGAGCGAAAATAAGGTTATGCCATCAAAGCAAGGAAATCTAAGGGAAAAAAAAAAAAAAAAAAAAAAGAAAAAAAGAAGAGAAAGAAATTGCTTTTCATCCTGAAGGCCAGCTTCTCATGCCTGCCATCACATTAAGTCAGGGATAGCTGCAGTGAAAAATTCATGAGAGGTAAAATAACTGGTTAGAACAGGAAAGGCTGGACTTTTCAGTACAGGGAACTCAAGGCAGCTGAGACAAGCTCAAGCTGATTTAAATGCTTTTATTATATATTAGCACAGGCTGCAACAGTTGTGTATGAAATTTTACATAGCAAATGAAAAAAGCTGGCCTGATTTTCGAATGTCCTGACCTCTGTTCAGTGTTGAGCACCTATGGAAATAAAAGTGGATGGTCTCTGTTTACATTGAGGTTAGATATCTTGTAACAGGACACAGGGTGTGATAGTGTCAGGCAGAGGTTATGGAAAGGAGAATGTACACAGAGTGATTATAGGATTATTCAAGAGTGTATTATGCTGTTTCTGTCTCTCTAAGCATTTATACTGAGCTTCTCATTCTTGCAGCTGATCATCTCTACATCATGTCAGTTCCTTCTTGTTATTATTAATTATAAATAATTAGAAGGTTAGCTTGGGAGGGTGAGTCATGGCACAAGAGGGTATGTGGGAACATGTGGGTTTACAGAGGGGCTCTGGAAAAAGTGAGAGAGCTCCTAACACCAGGAGGAAGGGAAGGTGGCGAAGAGCCATGAGTCAGAGGAGGGAGCTGTGGGAAGGGAACGTGGGGGGAGGGCTGGCTGGGGCAGCCAGCAGAGAGGTGACACAGAGGCACCTGTTTGGAACCCTCCCCCAGAGCAAACCTGTTGTGAAGGAAGTGGAGGCAGGGAGGAAGGAGAGAGTCTGAGGAGGTGCTTGGCGGAGGAGGAGGCAGGCCTGGGGCAGGACTGACAGCAGGGCTGGGGCAGGACTGACAGCAGGGCTGGGACAGGACTGGGAGCAGGGCTGGAGGAGCTGGGGACAGTCCTGGGACAGGTCTCGCTGCGGGCTCAGGCCCAGAGGAGGCCTGAGGTGGCCCAAGGAGGCCTTGCAGCAGCCCCAGGGCAGGGAAGGCTCTTTCAGCCACCTTTGCCACACAGACGAGGGTCATAGAGGGGTGAGAGGGTCCAAAAAGAAGTGTCTTCAGAGAAGAAATCAACAGCAAGTAAAGGCTATACAGGAGCTGACGCGCTATCAGTCATTAAAAGGGAAGAAGAAGAAGTAAGTGGGAGTTCATGTGTTTGGAGCAGGGAAGTGAGCCCAAGTGTCATCTCATGAGATTGTGTCAAAGAAATCTGTTAAAGACAGCACTCTTAGGGGATGGGAAATGGCAGAGAAAACAGTCATCATGCTGGTCTAGTGATAAAAGTGGGCACAGACTGGGGTAAAACGCCAAGGTAAGAAAGTTGTGACCAGAGAGAAGACAGCAATGGGAATCAAGAAAAAAGAAGGGAACACATCAAGTGGATAAATTCAAAATCCCAGGAAAAAATAGAGCCTTTCCACATTAAATGGATGTGAAAATGGAAGGAAGATACTTAAACTTCCTTATCTGTAGCCTTCCACATCTGCTGCTAAGAGAGTTGAGAGAGCAGTGCTGAAGCAGGTCAAGGGGAAGGTCAACAACTCGAAAGTGAAGGCAGGAGGCACGGGCAGAGTGCTGGCAGGAGAAGGTGGACAGGAGCAGACCAGGCAAAAGCAGGAGGCTCACAGGGAGAGTAAATTCCCTTCCATTTAATGGAGGAGGTGCTATGTCACGAGGCAGCACACTAATTACACACAATATACATCTCTGAGGAAATAAATATGAAGTGCTTAGAAAATTTTTATAATCTCAGTAAAACAAAGGATAACAAAGATCCAGTTAGATTAAGGGCACTAGCACAGGGGACCAGTATTGCAACATAACACATTGCTCCTCTGAGTCACTGGTTTCATTCTCACATGGTCCTTTATTATCTGCAAATCTTTACATCCTGATGGTTGCCTGTGGACCATGTGAAATGAGTTGGTGGCTCATTCCTGTTCATACTGAGAAGGTATCCACTTTACAAAAATCGTCACTACTAATTACAAGCCATTTGCACTAATTGGTATTCTTGCTGGAAGTCTTCAGAGGGAAGGGGTAATGACTAAACAACAAGCATGGCAACTAAAACACCCTGTTTCCATGAAGCTTGGCTCCAGACAGGTCAGGGTGTAGATGGAGTGGAACACCAGGAATTCGATGGTTATTGCCTGAGTTGTGTCAGTTATGGTTGGCCTTTTTAGAACCAACTGCTGGTTTTCTGAACCTAAGTTTTCAGCAGTAATGGGGAACTGTGACTTTAGTATGCTGTACTCTACCTGTTCTGTATTGCTTCTTGCAACAGAAAGAGCTTCCTGTCTCTTAAGTATTTCACCATGGTGTGTTTTCTCAGTTTTTGGTCATTGCTGCTTTCATTTTATTGCCCATCTGCATAAATGACAAAGTAAAATGTTTCTATTTTCTATTTAGCCATAATAACTGAAATTAGTGTTTTCTTAACACATTGCTTCTTTTGCCTCAGATTTCTCTTTTCAGATAACTTCAGAAGTAGAATCACAGTTGTCATGGTTTGACTCAGGATCAGCAATTGAACCAATGACAACAACACTCTTTATCCCCTCCCACCCAGGTAAGGAAGGGGACAGAGAATTATGAAGGAGAGACTTTCTGGATTGAAAACTAAACTAGACTGCTTTAATTAAATAATAATAATAAGGAAATATGTACAATTATATACAAATGTGGAATATGCAAAATCCCCAGCAGCTCCCCAGGGCACTCTCCTGAGCTGTGAGCAGTCCTGAAGTGTCCTGTAGCTGCCGGAGAGAGCGGCAGAGCAGGCAGGAGCTGAGGGGAGAGTTATGAGGGTCAGAAATGCATGAGCCTGGGGGTCAACAGTGATGGATAGATTAAGTCCTCCCTGGACACTGGCAATGTATGCATGAGAAGAACAGAAGAAGCAGGAGTGAAGTTGACTTCCATGATCTCTCACCTGACAATGAACTTATATATATATATATCTGGAATGGAATAATTTGGTCAATTTTGCTGTCCATCTGGTCCGCTCCTCCCTGTAGGAGGGTTACAGATAAAACTCTTCTGCTCTCTCTAGCATCTGGAGTGGCAGATGCTAAGCACCTTGGCATCTGAGTAGTAACATAAACATTCCAACGTTATTAGTCCACTAGCTGGAAAACTTGCTGCTAGTTATAAGAGAGCTCTCTAACAGGAAAAAAACAAAAGCAAAACCAAAACCCAAACCAAATCAGTAAAAGGAAAACTGGCATCCTCCTGACTCAAACCAGGGCAACAGTAGAAAGTCATTGTGGGTATCCACCCTTCAATAAGAAAAGTAAAATGAAAAAGAGAATAAGCCTCCTGTCTCCTGGTTTTACTAGTTTCTGGCTAACTTTGCATCATGCAGCAACTGGGTAACTTGAGAAGGAGGGGAAAAATCCTGTGTGTTAGATAACCTTAGTAATGGCAACAACACGTATAACACACAGCAGGAGCCTTAATATTTCCTATGTATCCATATATCACAAATTTGGCATACATATCTCAGATAATCTGAAATATTTGAAAGAGACAGAAGGACAGTTTATAGCGTAAACAGATTTCATGGTGCACAGAAATCAGAAATACAGTTACATGAAAAGAACAACAGGTCACCAACATGAAATGGGAGCCTTGCCCAAAATAAGAGTTTGTAGCATCATTGTCTCTGTGACTCAGTCTGGTTACACTTCTTGAATGTTTCATTCACCCAACACATACCTGAAGTGCTGAAAGTCCCCATGGGAGTCTGTTTAATAAATAGGGGCTCTGCTGCATGGCTTCCCACTTAAAAAAAATCCTGGATACTGACATACTTCTATGCAGACAAGCCTGTTGGATAAGGAGTACTAGTACATCACTTTGAGATCTCTTTCTTCAGTGTTTCTGAAATGTTCAGGGCTCTTACTGGTATTCATTACTATTCCTCTCACTCAATTTTTCTCCTGATCAGGTCCTGGGGTCATCAAATAAGAACCTGGAGGATGAGGAATGTGCAGCTAAAGATGATCTTGCTTTTGGAGGAGGATAAAAACCAAAACAAACACACTGTGATAGACATGGCATTTTCTGCTTAACTTCGATTCTTTCCACAAACTATGAATTTATGCTATGGACTTACTGAATCTAGGGTCTTGGAAAAACAAGGGATGATCCTATAATTATGTAACTAGTTCATGTTGTATGAATAACCTTTTGTTACCTTATTCTAAGGTTGAGTTTTTATTGGACATTGCAATTGTAATTATGTCCAAAAGGAAGGGATTATAAATGCTGATTTTTTAAGCAATTTGGACTGCTAAACTAGAAAATGGAGGAAAATGTACTCCATATTATTTGCAATTTGAAAGACTTTTAAAAATGCCATTAATTTTCTCTTTGACAGTCTAAAGAAAACGCATTGTCATATCTTTAATCGCCATAATGCTTATGAAAGGCTTTCTGAGTTTGCTAGACAAAGGGATCAGTTTTCCAATGTTTTCTACTAGTAAACAGATGTAAAACAACCATAAAACTAAGTCCTTCAAATCTCGTGCTTTCAAGAATGCTTGCAAAGGAAGATTATAGCAAGTACAGAGAACAAGTAAAATTACTTTACCTACTATTATCTGGGGGTGAGTAAATCCATAGCACGTACTTAAGTTAAATTTAGGAGGAAGCTTGTAGTATTTCAGGTGCTGCCCAGTAAATAGCAGCACACACTTGACTTCTTTTCTGAATAGAGCAGTAAAGAAATCTAAAGAAGTTTTATAATTTTGGCTGAATTTGACTTCTGGTCTCAATTTAAGAAGGAATCTCTGTCTATGATGAACGCTTTCCAAAAATGAAGAAATGTGAAATCATTACCTAATTTAAATTGAATAGACACTCCTTATTGCTGTAAGTGCTTATTATAGGTAAATCGTGCTTACCTGTGTCACATTAACAATTCCACTGATATCAGGAGAACTGCGCTAGGAAAGGGAAGCTGTGTTTGATACCAGTGCTCTAATTAGGCCTGAGAGTCTGAGATAGCAGATCTTTTGGAATGTGACTAGTGTTGGTGATTTCTATGGGTGGTTAGGTATCTTTTTGAAGAGAAAGAGCCAGAGATCCCTCCTCCTGAGGGACTTGCCAAGCAGTGGCCACCAGTGATTCCTGTCCTCTGCAAACCCCTTCTGATTTCAGGAAATGTTCTGAAAGGCCCAAGGAGCTGAGTTAGTATCTCCTGTTGCAGCAATGTGAACTAATTATAGACATAGAATAATTGTTGAGTAATAAGGTGGTGAGGAACGACAGGAGGAACAACAATAAGATTATGTGGTCACTTGGCAAGGGATGGTGTTTGGTATAATGCACTTAAGGGGTTTGTTTGTTTGTTTGTTTTTATTCTAATAAGGGCGTATGTCTTATCTGGCTGATGTTATTAAGATATTGTGAAAGGAGTGTGTCTGAGGGACAGACTTAAGAGAATTTAGGACAATGGACTTACAGAACAACTCATGACGGGCACTCTATGCAGAGAACATGATATGGAGAAAACACAGAGGTAGCTGTTGGTCTGAGATACAGAGGCTGCTGACATTGAAAAAGTAGAGGGCATAGGCTGTTGTGTCACATGGAGAGTCACATGGGTAATAAGACAGAAAAATGGTGATATGGCCTGATCTGACACTACTGAGATCACTGAACTTAAAAAGCACAATCAAGTCCAGATACACAACTTTTGAGAAAATGTTTCCACAGGCAGAAGCAGATGGGCTTTAGCTCATTCTCCTTTTGTGCCAAGCTAGTCAGAAGCAAGCATCTCTGGTTCTCATAGCTGTCATCCCAAAGATGAAAAAGGACAGCTTGGGTATGGTATAGCAATATGGCTTGTGGATGGAGCTGCCTTGTGCTTGGGCTGCTTGGAATGGGCGGTGCTTGATCACACTTGCTGTGTCCATCTTTGTAAACATACTGACTCTGCCACTAACTCTGAAATATTCAGTTCCAGCTTGGCAGTGTTTTCACATAGTGCTTAAATTTGAAAAAAATTGTGTAATTCTAAACATGGCCTCTGACATGTGAATCTCCATTCACACATAACACTTGGTAGTAAACTTCAAAGAATGTGCTTTCCTCCATTCCCCTGCCAGTAGCGTGGCTTGATTATGCAGTGGATGAGCCCTGGAGAAAGATTCAAAGACTGGCTTGTGAAAAGCTGCTTTCTGAGCATGATACTTGTTATTTGAACTGTATCCTCAGGAGGACTGCTGCAAAACTTGGCATCTCATATGAGGCATGAGACTTAACTTTTTTGAGCTGTGGCAAGTGGTGATAGTTGCTTGTAATTGATCTGCTTGATTAATGCTCCTAGTTTTATTAGCCCTCCTTATTTTATTTTACTTTATTTTATCCAAGGAGCTGAGTTAGTATCTCCTGTTGCAGCAATGTGAACTAATTATAGACATAGAATAATTGTTGAGTAATAAGGTGGTGAGGAACGACAGGAGGAACAACAATAAGATTATGTGGTCACTTGGCAAGGGATGGTGTTTGGTATAATGCACTTAAGGGGTTTGTTTGTTTGTTTGTTTTTATTCTAATAAGGGCGTATGTCTTATCTGGCTGATGTTATTAAGATATTGTGAAAGGAGTGTGTCTGAGGGACAGACTTAAGAGAATTTAGGACAATGGACTTACAGAACAACTCATGACGGGCACTCTATGCAGAGAACATGATATGGAGAAAACACAGAGGTAGCTGTTGGTCTGAGATACAGAGGCTGCTGACATTGAAAAAGTAGAGGGCATAGGCTGTTGTGTCACATGGAGAGTCACATGGGTAATAAGACAGAAAAATGGTGATATGGCCTGATCTGACACTACTGAGATCACTGAACTTAAAAAGCACAATCAAGTCCAGATACACAACTTTTGAGAAAATGTTTCCACAGGCAGAAGCAGATGGGCTTTAGCTCATTCTCCTTTTGTGCCAAGCTAGTCAGAAGCAAGCATCTCTGGTTCTCATAGCTGTCATCCCAAAGATGAAAAAGGACAGCTTGGGTATGGTATAGCAATATGGCTTGTGGATGGAGCTGCCTTGTGCTTGGGCTGCTTGGAATGGGCGGTGCTTGATCACACTTGCTGTGTCCATCTTTGTAAACATACTGACTCTGCCACTAACTCTGAAATATTCAGTTCCAGCTTGGCAGTGTTTTCACATAGTGCTTAAATTTGAAAAAAATTGTGTAATTCTAAACATGGCCTCTGACATGTGAATCTCCATTCACACATAACACTTGGTAGTAAACTTCAAAGAATGTGCTTTCCTCCATTCCCCTGCCAGTAGCGTGGCTTGATTATGCAGTGGATGAGCCCTGGAGAAAGATTCAAAGACTGGCTTGTGAAAAGCTGCTTTCTGAGCATGATACTTGTTATTTGAACTGTATCCTCAGGAGGACTGCTGCAAAACTTGGCATCTCATATGAGGCATGAGACTTAACTTTTTTGAGCTGTGGCAAGTGGTGATAGTTGCTTGTAATTGATCTGCTTGATTAATGCTCCTAGTTTTATTAGCCCTCCTTATTTTATTTTACTTTATTTTATTTTTTTTTTTTTTTTTTTTTATTTCCTATCCTGAAATAGTTGGAAAATAGTTGTAAAAAACTGCTGATAAGAAATTTTGTCTGATAATTGAAGTTCATAGTCTAGTGCAAATTCCTGGTGAGTCCTGTCTCCTTTCCGTGCTGGTTCCTGCGATAGGTCTTCTGTCTCTCTCTTCAGAGTGTCCTGGGATATTTTTGTCTTTCCAATGCTGAAGCACACGTTAGATGGAAGTCTGAACACAGCTCCATTTATTGTTTCTGCTGAAGGAGTATTATCTTATTAAGAAAATTTAAGAAAGCTGTTTTAAAGATACAGAGAAACTTTTTTATATCAGAGATGCAAAACATTTACAAGTATTCAAATGTGGGTAAATATGAACAAAGATACACTAGTGTACACAGACTGCAAGTCTACTCTTTGGATTTATTGTATGGGAAATACAGTTAACTCTGGACCAGTCTGCTCTACATTAGTTGAGGACATGTGGGATCCTAAACAATAGGAGAAATAGCCAGTTGCTATAAAAAATATGAAGCCCCATCTTTTTGCTGTTTCATCTTTTGTTTGGGGTTGTTTTTTTTTGGTTGGTTGGTTTTGTTTTTTTGGGTTGGTTGGTTGGTTTTCCTTGGTTTTGTTGTTTTGTTTTGGTTGGTTGGTTTGTCTGGGTTATTTTTTTGAGGGTTTGGTTCTTTGTTTTTTTAAATACCTAAACAGACCTAGTAATTTCATATGGGACATCCTGTTATGGTATAGGATGACCTGACAAGCATGGCTGTCATCCCACCTCTTCTGTGTTTCTATATTAGTTGCTTTCTTTAACATCTCAGCTGATGCTTATTTGGTGTTTTACTTTTTAGTCTTTGTAATTTGCTTACAAAGACACCGCATATCTCTGGTGTGAATGTACATGTATTTTACCTCCCCTTGTCTGATGCCGCTGGAGTTCCTCAGAAAACACTGGAATTTTTTTTGTTTACCACATGTCTTATTCTTTGCTCTGGTTTGCTAGTGTTAGAAGTAGAAGTTGATTAGTGCTGATGCAGGTCTCAAGTTAGGCAATCTTTCTGTGCTAAGTGTTGCTTATAAATGCTACATACAGAAAAACAAAGAATTATAATAAGATTGCTGAAATCTCATTAATTACAGATAACGTGATCCTGCTTGAAGCTGAATTTTAGAAATCTTGAATATAAGCAGTTCATCTTTATCCTGATTAAAAGGAAGATATGTTTTTTGGAGAGTGGGTGTCCATTTATGGTTCCTGTAAGAAACCTCATTAAACAAAAAGAATCGAGACACTCAATATCATTATTCTCTTTTGAAAAGTTAAGAATGTTGCCATTATCCTATGAGACAATTTAACATTTCTAACATATTGTTCTGCTTCTCTGCAGCTAGTCAGCTAGAAGTCTGATTAGATTTTATGTGCTAAATATTTCCTGTTTTATTTTTTTGGTTTACTCTTTTACTTTATTTCCCAAATTAATTTTTTATTTAAATTGGTGACACCAAATTTCACTTAGACACTCACTTTATTTCAGTTTTTATTCTCTCTATAAAATACAGAGTAATTTATTTTTTCTTTACACAATGAATGGGTTCCAGAATCTGAATTCCCTGATACTCTGTGGCCAAATAGAACTGACAAGTTAAATCCTGACACCTTTCTCTCCTTGAGGTTTGTCAATTTTCATTGAGATTTCACAGCTATTTCCTGCATGATGGAGACTGTGATGGTTTCTGTGACCTTTTTTGTATCATTTATAGGTAATCTAGGGAAGTTCATCTAGAGGAATAGTGAAGAATTCTTAAGAGGACTGCCTACTGTGGGAGCACAATGCCCACTCATTTTTCCTTCAAACTGTTTTTTTTTTGTTATCTTTTAAAATTTATTCAATTTTATACAGCATCAACCGAATAAATCTTGAATGAGTACTTTGCAGTCCGGTGCAAGCTTCCTGTATATCAAACAGTCAAACAACTATTTAAAATATTAAATAAAAGTTTCAATGTGCTCCTCAGCATGGGGGCCAGTTTGCATGAGGAACCAAGCTGTGGTAGTATAATGGTGAGGGAGAAAGTTCAGGCATTTAAAACTAGTTAACAAAATTGTGGTGTATATTGAGCAGATTTCAGGAATTGGCTGAAAAACAATGCAGTGCTTCCTGAATTCCCTGAGAGGCTAGAATGACGTTCCATGTGTGCCATGCCTTACAGCCTTGCTTTCCAGCCCCGCTGTAGCAAACATCCAAGATCTTATCCCTGCGGTGCCAGGACACAGGAAGAATTTCTTGCTGAACACTTGTACATACATCCTATTAACTCACAGTTGGCTAACCAGAAAGGATTTCTCCCACAGGAAATAGTTCATTAAATATTATTTTTGGGTATAAAGGCAACAACAGAGTAGGGTTTTTCTTTTCTCCAGATAGGAAGGTAATAATAAAATCAATTTTTTGTCAACATAGGCAATATATGTTATATTAGTAGTATAAACAAGTGGTTTTAAACTTGAGGTCCGATAAAGTCTATTTATCTGGAAAAGGAAGTTGTAACTCAAGATTAATTATCATACATGTTCGAAATTACCAAGGCATTTTCAGTAGGCATTTGCTAAACATCAGTAGCCCATATCTCAACAGTTTTAATGGACTTCTTCTTTAGATAGCTCATAAGATGTTTTTTATTTGATATTTTATTATATTAAGGCTCTTCAGAAATTTCCTGACAGTTTATACATAGATACATCAGCTTCATCAGACCTGTTAAGATTGCTGATTGCTCTAGGACACTGGCCTAGCATAAGAATTATAAATCATGCTTTACATGGCACTTTCAAGTAACCTTTCTTTAAACAAGTTTCTTAACATGAGCTCTTGCAGGGATTGAAGTACTTTCAAAGTAATATTAGACATTAATGTTACCTTTTGGTGTTCAAATGCAAATCTGTCCTAGATTTGGCACGATTGAACCAGGGGAAATCATGCTTGACAAATCTTCTACAACAAAGTAACCTGTTCAGTTTATGTCAGGAATGCAGTGGACATTTTCTAGTTGGATTTCTTCAAGGCTTTCTCCACAGTTCCTCTTAGAGAAACTGATGAGTTAGGGTCTGGGCAAGTGGTGTGTGTGGTGGGTGGGGAACTGGCTGATGGGTCATACTCAGGTAAACAGCTCTTTTTTAAACCTGGCAGGATGTCAAAAGTGGTGTGCTACAAGGATCTACATTGGGCCCCACACTGTTTAATATTTTAATAAGGGATCTGATTGGTGGGATCAAGTGTACCAGGATGACTTTTGCCAATGATACAAAACTAAGTGGGGAAGTGGGTACTTCGGAAGGGAGAGCCACCTTGCAGGAAGAACTAGAATGACTAGAAGAGTGGGCTAGCAAGCACCTTGTGAAGGTAACCAGGGACGGGTGTAAGGTCTTGCATCTGGGAAAACATAGCCTAGGAGTGTAGCACAGACTGGGATCCACCTGTTTGGAGAGTAGCTCTGTGAAAAGGGGCCTGCCCATAGACAACAAGCTCAATATGAGTGAACAGTGTGCTGCAGCAGCAAAGCCAGCCAAAAGGATGCTGGGTTGCATCAATAAGGCCGTGATGAACAGGGATAAAGAAGCTATCATTCCACTCTACTCAGTGTTTGTCAGGCCACACCTGGAACACAGTGTTCAGTTTTTGTCCCCACTATGCAAAAAAAGATGTGAACCGGCTGGAGAGGGTCCAGAGAAGGGCCACAAAGATGATGAAAGCAATGGGAAGCCTGCCTCATGAGGAAAGGCTGAGAGGGCTGTTGGTTCATCCTGGAGAAAAGAAGGCTTAGGAAAGACCTTATTGCCATGTTCCAGTATTTGCAGGGTGTCTACAAAGAAGGTGGAGACTCCCTTTTTACAAGGAGCTACATGGAAAAGGCAAGGGGTAATGGATGCAAGATACTCCTGGAGAGTTCCAGTTAGACACAAGAGAAAAAATTTTCACAACAAGAGCAATCAGCCACTGGAATAATCTTCCAAGGGAAGTTGTGGCTTCTCCATCATTGGACACTTTCAAGATTTGGTTGGAGAGGGTTCTGAACCATCTTGTCTAGACCCTGTTTTTTCCAAGAAAGGTTGGACCAGATGATCTTTAAGGTCCCTTCCAACCTGGGATTCTATGGTTCTGTGATTCTGTGACTCATGGGTGGCAAAGTAACATTTTTCTGCACTGTGACAGGTTCCATTAACAAAATGAAGTAATGAAAAATCAAGTTATTTTCTGGTTTATAGAAATACTTTAATGAAGTTTAAGGTGTCAGAACAATGTACTACTTTATATTCTTATACAACAGATTTATAGGGCAGGGGTCTATAAAGCCTTGCCAAGGTCAAGGTAAACAACATCCACTGCTCTCACCTTCACCACAGAGAAGTGATGACGATCAGGCTAGTCAGGAATAATTTGCCTTTGACAAATCCATTCTGGCCACTCCCAGTATGTCAAACAAGGACATTATCCCATGCTGAATTGTAAAAGCATCTACAAGAGACCTGCATGTGTGTTCCTGGATGCCAGCCACTGTGGTTCCCCTTCCTGCAAGTCAAATAATGTAACATGCATATTATGCATCTAATGGGCAAGAAATAGTATTCGCTGTTCTCTGGTGTGCCTTGTCAACCTTCTCTAGTTATAGACTGCTCAAGGATTCTTAGGTGTAGGAGATTATACTCAGGCCACACTGGCCAACTACCCTACTGAACTTCAGTGTTACTATGAAGAGGTTTTGCTAGTTTATGGAAATAACAGCTTATTCAGTCCTTATCATTACCTAAAGTCCTTTCTAATAATGAAGAATGAAATAATCTTTAAAGGAAAAGGTAAGTCCTCACTTAGTAGGAACAAAGTCAACAGATGTAGTCAGAGAGAAAACAGTGATAGATGTAACTTTGGTGCATTTCTGATGTTGGACTGAAGGCCAACAGCCTGGTGTTTCTTGGCTCATTGAATTACTGGCACTAGGAGGGATACTCCTGGCAGGGTTTGGGGAGAAAGGCTGTGGTACTCAGCTACCTTAAAGTGAGGTTTCAGACCTCTTAACCTTTAAATATACAGAACCAATTCTTTACACATTGGGGCAGGTTCTCCAAAGCCTTTAGAAATACGAAGTTTAACACTTGTTTTTGTCAATATTTCTGGTTGGTGAGTTTGGCATGCTTCTATGCCTAATTTAACAGATTTTTGGAGATTCCGTTTCCTCATGCTAATCTTGGGACTGTGGATCTCACTTGTGGCTAAAAAAAACAGGGTTAAGCATTTCAATGCTCAGTATCTTAACACTTTAATCTATTTCAGAGTTGTCACCTTCAGACTTCTTTGGACCTTTTTTGCTCATCAGACTTTTTGAAAAAAAACACTACATCTAATTTTTGCAATTTAGTTGCTCAAGCTTTAAGTTGACATTCAGTGTATGATCACAATAGTAATTTAATTTGTCTGCTTTCTACTCTTTTAAGCCTCTTGCTATAGAGCAAAGCTTAATTTTTATTTTACTCTGTATTTAGAAAGAATGAAATAATTATTTTCAAAGCCTTTCAATAAGCATTGCTGTGAGCTTTATAAAAAATGTTGTAGTGAAAAGCCAAGGATGTTAAAAACTGTGTTTCCAAGGTCAAATCTACTGTAACATCCTATTATCTGTGAAGATACAGATGCTTTTGATGTCCTGTCCAGTATATTCACCTGCTATTTAACAGCCTCAATCTTTTTAGGATTACCCTGCTGTATATATTAACATTCTTCAGCAGTAATGCTGCTAGTATGTTGTTTTCTTCCTTAAAATATTTGGTATTTTCAAAATTATTTTTCTACCAAAGTACAGCTGTTCATTAGGTAAATGTAAGCCATCTCATGTTTTACCTCACATTTTTAGAGCAGTTTTACGCATATGATGGTTTCCCTGTTCCAAACTTACATCAGCATAAATAATTAATAGTGTCACAGTAAGGTGTTTCTTTACGGCAGCAACACCAATATGGTACTTTTCCACCTTCCTTGACCCAAATACTTTTTGGTAGTCAGAGTTGAAATTTAAATTAGTATTATATGTTATCAAATGGGAGGTCATTTGTAATTTCTTAGGTTATAGAAGATGGACCTGCACCTCTTCTGACATAAGTACTGCAGATCGAGTGAAACAAACATAATTTTCTATCTGTCACATTTGATACTGTGATTATTTCAGTGCTTAGGCCACAGAAGTAGGAAAAGCATTTAAAGAACAGGGCTAGGATTATTCCTTCAATGCTTTACTGACATCAGTCCAAATTGTGAAATACTTCTGAGGTATGAGTCAGCCTTTCTTAAGCTAAATTCCTAGTGAAGAACACAGCAGACACAAAGAGTATGCTACTTTTAGTAGATACAGATTGTAGAGCTTCAATGTGAATTTAGCATAGTAAGGGAGGCTTAGTAAAAAAGGTTGCTATTTTTGGGAAAGCTGGGGGTCAAATCCACGCCTGGTGCACTTGTCATGCAAGACTCTTAAGACTGCTGTGATGACTTCGGTCAAAAGAAAACTGAATTAACCTGTATTAGTTTTAGAATAATCCTATCTATCAATAAAGTTATATACATAATAAATAATAACAACTTAGATTTCACAAACAAACAGTCTTTTATTTTGTTGGTTCATGGTGTTAGTGTCAGGACAGATTTAGCGTCTAAGAAACCTAATTTTAAATATTACAATTAATTTGTTCCTCTTAGCTCAAGTACTCAGATTAGTACACAGAAAGCAACATGATTCTTTAAATCAACCCATGCTATTCTGAGTAGTTTATAAATCATAAAACGGAAAAAAAAATACTGACTTTATTAAATACCTAATGATTTCAGGAGTTGGTACTGGAAATAAGCTGTTAGCAAAGGCTGTAAATAGCTGGACTAGAAAAAGAATGTAGCCTACCTACATCAGCTGATTTGGAGGGATGAAAAGGTGGTAGCAGGGGCAAAAGGAAAAGTAAATACCAACTACTTTAAAAGAAATATATTTTAAAAAAAAATAATTCAGAGGCAGTGGGAGGACACCAATTTACATGTACATTTAAACTCAGAAGGGCACCATGGCAAAAGGTTTTGGTTGAAGAGGCAAAGTCCTATGTTTGAAAATTGCCTGTGAGGATTTAATTTCATTTACATTCTTTTATGCATGTTTAATGAGTATTCAATCTTATTTTAAAGTATAATGATAAATATGCTAATACCTTTTTTGTTCTGCCCAAAAGTAATTGAACATCTTATTGCTGTGCTCTGGGCTAACACAATGTGAATGTCTAATGCAGGAGTTCGTGTACTCTTTCATTTGAACAACACAGTCCGGACACTGCTTACTTGGAATGAAACCAGACCTGGCACCCATCACATCCTTGATCTTTCTAGTGCTGTACTGGGCACAGTTCCTGTCTGGCTACAGTCCTTTTACAATATAAAACAGTGAGAGAAGCTTCAGCGGAGATACCCCAACAAGATTACTGTATAGAAGCAGTAGAACAGTTGGGGCAACTCTAAGACAACACATCTACCAGTGCCTAGCAAAGGAAGCATCTTGCAGGTAGCCATAGGATACTGTAAACTACTCGAAGCACTGTTACACTCCAGGGCCGTGCTAGTATTTCCAGTCTATTGTATGTTTTGGAAACAGATCAAAAAGAGGAACCTGGGAGCTGCTTTGCTTGACACTGCTGGTTGAGCTGACTTCTAATCACCTCCCAGAATGCAGGAAGCACTAAAATAAAAAGGCTAAATATCTCTATTTTAAAATTCTAAACTAACATAGTCCTCTAATTTCAGATAACTTCAGAATAGTACTAAAAGGAGAGGAAAAACTAAGTACTTTATCTATGATCAAGAGTGGCAGATTGTTTCACCTGATGCTTTACTTTTCCCTCAGGATTGGCATTCCCTAGTCTATTCTTCAGATTTCTTCCTTCTGTTGTTAAAACAATACAGGAAACCTGAGGTAATAAATTTTTCTTGTAAATAGTATACAAAGGATAAATTAGATGCTCTCTATATAAAGAGCTGGACAATTAAATTGTTTGTTTAATGTTGTGTTTTGTATTTTTAAATTTACATTTGACAATTAGCTCTGAAAAATTACTTTTGAAAAAAACACTTCCGTCTATATGGGGTTTTTCTCAGAAAACATGTATGGTCTCTCTGCTATATATTTCAAACACCTTATGGGAATGGAAATGTTTTCTTTAATTTCTGTTCAACTGTACACCATTACGTCTTTTCTCATTGTAATTAACTGACTAAGAAAAAATCTTCCAGTGTTTTTTCCCCTGATTGCATTATTTCCTTAGACCCTTATCACATCATTTCTCATCACTGACAGTTCATAAAAAGGGTAGAAATTATCAAGCGAAACTAACAAGCTCATGTTATTCCACCAGATTTTACTCTCTGAAGAACAGTGTGAAAAGTATGACCCATTTTCTCTCCTTTTCCTAGAATTAAAGGCCAATGCATGAAGAATCCTGAAACTATTACTATTTTGCAGTGGTTTCTATAGGCCAGAGATGCTTCCATGTGTATATTCCACCCTCTACAACTCAGACCTCTTTAATAAAGACTTCCCTGCCTTGTCACAAAATGAACTCTTGACAAAGATGGGGAAGCACGGTTGAAAGCAAACTCAAATATAGTAATTTGTATAGAAATACTACAAGTTAATAACATGGTCATTTTTATTTTTTTTTCGGTGATTCATATGCAGATACATCCCCGGATGACAATGTCAAAGCCCCTTTGGTATCTGTGTATTTTGTCTTCCCCTCCCATTCATCCCTATCATCAATAAAGTCAAAGACTGTGTTTCCATCAGTGTTTCCTGCAGCTCACAGGAGTTTTGTTGTCCATGCTAAATGGTCTATAGCACTGCAGTTGTTTTCTATATTCATTTTGATGACAGCGGTACCTAGCAGCCTACAGAAAATGTTTACTGTTTGCAGTATTAACAATTTGGGAATTGTCACCGTTTGACTCAGGTCTGACAACAATGCTCTCGATCCCCTCTCTCCCCCACCCAGGTAGGGAAGGAGAGAGAGAAAAAGAGAGAGACTTGGCTGGATTGAAAACTAAACTACACAGCTTTAATTAAACACTAATGAATGATACAAGAAAATATATACAATTATATACAGATATATTCAGGTATGGGCAAAAGCCTCTCGCCTCCCCCCACCCCAGCAACTCCCACAGCACTTCCCTGAACTGGGAAGAGTCCTGAGGAATCCCAAAGCTGCTGCTGGAGAAAGCAGAGAGTTATGGAGGTCACGAGAGATCAAGCCTGAGGATCGACGGTGATGGATGAACAGAGTCCTCCCCGGACGCCGGCCATGGATGGAAGAGAGGGGAAGAAGAAGAAGGAAGGAAGTTGTCTTCTGTGGTCTCTTCCTTTGACCTTATGTAGATATATGGAATGGAATATCTTTGGCCAATTTTGCTGTCCATCTAACTCAGCCTCCTACGGGGGGGTCACAGATCTCCCCGTAGTGTCTGAGCCGGCAGAGTGCAGGTGCGGCCTTGAAGCCTCAGGAGTTAGAAAAACATTCCACTGTCTTATCAGCCTAGCAGAACACACTGTTGCTAGTTAAAAGAAAGCTTACTGAAGGAAAAAAAAAAAGTAAAAAGAAAAATTGGCTTCATCCTGGCTCAAACCGGGACAGGAATTAATCTCTAGAAACTGGTATTAACTTTGTGGTGATGTTAACCCAAACAGTGTAAACTGATAGATGTGGGTAATAACACAGCCCAGCATGGGCTGCAAGATCCAGTTGAGTGCTGGGTCAAATCCAGTGATTAGTCTCTTTAAGCTCAATATTTCTGGTACTTGATAGAAGTAGTACTGCTACTACCTTTTCAGTAGGAGAGAGTGTGTGTGAAGTCTGTGAGGAAAATTACACTGGCTTTGTGCTTTTCCTGATCTAATCATCCAGTGTACAACATGGAGGAGGACAGAAAGTGCCAGGGCTGTTGTATTACTATGAGATCCAGAAAACTTACATGAAATATGTAATAATCTGGCATGAAAGCAAACTGACCCCTATGCACATATAAAATGCTGATTTTATTTGTCCTGAGAATCCTGCATATCCTGCATGCCAAAATATCACACAGTGAAATAGGTGAAACAGTAGAAAATCTCTAGTCATCAACCTAGCTACATACATGCTTATTTTAAAACAATCATGCTGGTGTAATGAATCATATAATCTCCAAACATTCTCAGTCTCTGTATCATTAAACTTCCCACTGCTTTAGATTTCAAATCAACACGTCATCCCTGCTTAAACAATAAAAAAACATTCAAATGCTTTTAAATATAGAATAGTACCATTTTCTCCTGTGAAATTGTCTTGTCCCTTCCATTTTGATGTATTCATCACCATTACACTTTCACTAATGGTTTAGAGTTTTCTGTACTTTCTGCCTTCAAAAAAAACACAATATGGAATAAAGTTGTCTTATCTGTGGGAGGTTTTAGTTCTGTAAATACATGTCTCAAAAAAAAATCCCACCACAACAAAACCTGGAGAGACTCCTGGTAAGAAAACCTGTAGGAATTTTAAATGTGGCTTCATTTCTGACCATAGAGTACAAACCATTGTATGTAAAATCTTATTATTATATGAAAATTTTCACAAGCCTTTTCATAAAAAATATTTGTTCCCCTTCATCAGGAGCATTAGGGCACTGCATTTGTCTTTGGCATGTTATAATCTCTTCTGCTTTGTTCTGAAAAAAATAGAATTTTTCTCCTGGAACATAAAATTATTTGTTGTTTGAGGCATAACGTTTTCAGTATGAGATACCTTTAGCCATAGGACCTAAATAAGAATGTGTCACTCCCAGAATCTCTTGAGAGACTTAAACCTTCCAGAGGCTTCCTAATTTTTTGTATTGCTCCCTGCCCAGTAGTCATGTGCATTTTCCCAACTCTTTATAAACATTACTCACTGAAGACCAGGTTCTGATCCTCTTGCTCATCCTCATAAATACCTTACTTTAAAAACTACTCTGTTGGGTTATTTCTGTATAGACAAAGCAGCTATGCTATGCTATGCTATGCTATGCTATGCAAGGGTTTTAAAGCTGACTTCTCAAAGACCAGGTTTAGATCTGTAAGAATTAACTTGGTGTAGAATCCTGAATTGCCTGGTAGTACACTCTCCGAACAGTAGATATTTGTGATTGCATTACACAGATTTTTATGCTGTTATACTCTTAAAGTCGATAAATGAAAGGATATAAATTGGCATTTAGAAGCTTCTCTAACTGGAGGAATAGTCCAAAACAGCCAAAGATGTGCTGGTAGAACAGAACAGTACAAAATACCTTTTGTGGAGGAGATATTTGAGGTTATTTCTCTGTGTCAGCAAATCTTGCAATGCATGTATCCAAGCATGGTTTGCAGCCTTCTCTCTCACTATCACCAAGCCTGCAGAGTAGAAAGGAAAAAGAGCAGAGCTAGTATCCTGGTTTCTTTTTGTTTTCAGGGAGATATATTACTGCAATTTGTTTGAAAAGGATTCTGTTTCCTTTCCACTTCAAATTGACATTCAGAGCACAGAGACAGATGTTGCATTAAGTATATATGTGGACAGAGGTAACATATTCGGGTGTCTCATAACTGATATTTGCTAATTTCTTTTTTACTTATTGTTGTTTGTTAATTATTACTATTATTTCTTCCAATTGTTTTGGGGCATACAGCATAAAGAAATTTCTTCTCAACAAGAGAGCTCTTGTATGTCCAGTGCAAGATTTCTCATTATATATGAAAAAGAAAACCCAAACCCCTAGATTGAAATCCGAAGCACTTTCGAAATTACTGCAAATCTAGACACATCCAGACCAATGGTGAATATTTTCAAATCTTGATGCAAAGCTGCAGGGAGTATGTGACATCTCCTAACATGTATGTATTATCGAAATAGTTTCGTTCTAGAGTCTGGAAAATGTCAGTAACACTTAGGCAAGAAAACAATACGAGGGAGATGGTAGAGATAAGAATACTTGAATGAAATTAAACTGTGTGGTCCTATTTCCTAATAAAAAAACATGCCACGGGGAGAGACTCCAATGATACTGAAATTGCAGTATAAATTAAAAAGTGAAAAGGTATTAAACCTGGGAAACTATTTGCCAAAAGACAAAAGTGAGGCCAAGACTTGAAAATAACTCAAAGGCCACTAGGCACTTGTACAAACATAATCACCCGCAATAACATAAAAGACAATAAGTTTTTCAGGGGAGATGTAAAGATTGTTGCTTTAGAGTGTGCGTCAGTCGATAACTGCCTGAGAGCAAAATGAAACTTCCCATTGGAGAAGTTATTCCTCTACAGTTTGTAATGAGGCTTCAGAACACTTTCTTGTAGTGTCTAGTGTTGGCTTTTCAGTGATAGAGCACAGACTACATAACTTAATTATTAATCTTTATTACTAACGAGCAGGCCAAAAAGAGCACTGGGATGATCACTGAAGTATGTATATAAACATAGTTGAACGGCACTTTTGCAAAAAGGCCTCTAAAATAGTTCAGCTAGATGCCCATGCTTTTAACTGTTTATTGCTGTGTAATGAAGTACAGCTATCTAAAGTGTGTAACAATCTCCACAGGACTGCTTTGTCACTATGCCAATCCTGTATGATTGCAGAATACGTAAGTGGCTAAGCCCCTGCAGAGAGCCTGATCTTGTCTGGAACCAAGGACATTTAACATAATCTACTACAGAAAGACTTCTAGTATCTTTCCTGTCTGGTAAGACAGGGCTTAGTAGCTGGTGTTACACATTTAAGGGAGGCTGTGGGAAGAATCTACAGGATGTCACGGGACCACTCATGCTACAGTGTCTTTGCATTTCCCTTTCAAATAGCGTGTAGTGCTTGGAACAAGACAGGGCATATCTTATCTCTACAGCAGAAGCTTACAATGCTTTTAAAGTGCAATTTGACTAGCAGTACTGTAGCTGTGCCACAGTGCTCAGTTCAAACTGCTCAGACCTTGCTAGACAATTAGGGTGAATACACCTGTCCAGAAGTCTGTGTTCTCACTAGTGAATTGCTGTACTCCTCTATACAGTAAAATTAAAAAGTGCTAGATGGCATTCTTTTTTTATACTGTTAGATCATTGGACTTGGGCACACCTTCAACCTGAACAACTAACTCTGGGCCAAACAATTCCTGAACATGGTAAGAGAATAAGCATGAGGAACTAACATTGGTTTGAGGAGCACTCTCAAAGGCAGCTGGGATGTGAACATAGTGTTTGGGGCAGTGAGGGACTTTAAATTACAGAAACAGACTTAATTTCAACCAGCTAATTTCAAGCATCAGTAGAAATGACCCAAGGGGTACAGAAGTTAATAGTGTAGAGGCAGTCTTATCTGCTTTGAATCAGCATGTTTAGTGCTAGCTTGAGTATATGTATCTGTGAAGGGGAGACATGACAAGCATCTTAGCAAAAACCTGCTTAAAATTCCTATGTTCAGAAAGACCAAGAGGGAAGAAGAGAGTAGCCTTGGAGGTATGACAGTAGAGAGATCCTCTACATGGGAGTGGTTAACTTCAGACAGACCATCTTCATGAGAAAGTCTTTCTTATGTGACACTCAGGTTGTAAACTTTCATGTTTCACAAAACCCACACAGAAGATTTGACCCAGCAGCCTTTTGATCAAAGCCATAAGTCTGCTAAAGACTTTGGCACAGTTGGAATTTTAAAAAATTTATTTGTTTGGTGGGGTTTTTTTTGTGGATTGCTTTGGATTTTTTTGGTTGGTTGGGTTTTTTTATTATTTTTTTTGGTGGTGTTGTTTGTGTTTGTTTTTTTAAAATCACATTTTCTAGAAATTATTTTGCAGGGTATACACCTTGCAGCTGAGCGACAGGCAGAGGTACTGAGCTAACTCCAGAACTGGAGGTGGAATTGCTGTATCAACACAATGCTACACCCTAATTAATTGCCTCAGAGGAGTTAGGTAAATTAACTTAGGTAGCGCTGTATTAATGCAACTCTGTGTCTTCTCAGCCTCTTGATATCTGAGTTGTGTTGGAGCAGGCAAATGGTCCTAGACTGCAATGTTTGTTGAGTGCCTAATTTTAATCTCCCTGTCTTTTGTCTAGTTTTGCAAATTCAAAATAAAAATAATTTTTAAAAGCCTTCAGAAGCACTAGTCTCTTAGAACTAAAACACAAAATATTTTGATTTTCTGAAATCAATTTCAGAAAATGTGTTTGCATCACAGACTGCATTTGTGTGTGAATGTGCTAAAGTGTTTTCCTAGTACAAACATTGCCCTGTCCTATTCAATCAAAAGCTGCAACAGAATAACAGCTCATAATCTGGCCAAACTTGCACTGAATGTGGCCAGAAGAAAGCTTCTTTTGTCTGTTTTGAATAAATAGACCCTGCAGCCACAGACCAAATAAGAGATTAAGGAAATCCAAAACCTGCCTGGATGATAGCAGCTTCTGAATGTCCAGTGAGGCAAAACAACTTTGAAACAACCATGGCTGTTTTAACCACTTTTCAATCTTGTAAACATAAAAATCACAAGATAGATGTTCATATTTTATATTCTTTACAATAAGATATGCTGAAACACACTCTAGGCCCTACTTCATCCTTGATTTTGATCAATTTATGCACTGGCACACTGCAGATTGCCAGTGGTAGACATTAATTTAGATCACAGAAGGCTTATGTCTTTGGTGCTCATTGCAGCACAGTAGGTTGTGCAGTGGTGCCCTGAATTATTCTGAGTCTCTTAAAATGCGATTTAAATATTGATGGGAAGCTTTTTCTCCTTCCTCACATTCTATTTCTTGTCTATGAATGTAGGTTCAAAATACCTGGCCATATGAAAAAATTTCAAAGCTTTTAACATATAGTTTTCTAGCCTGAATTCTAAAAGTAGCAGACCTTATGTAGTCAGAGCCTGCATGCTTCTACCAACAATTTTGAAAATGTTGGCCAGTATCTTCTGTGTTTAACAGGGATGCAGAATTCTTAGAGGTATTAAAATCCTTCTTCTCTCATGAAATAGTGGCTCAAGTACATGGTGAGAAATGTTCCTGTTGTCCCACTGGCAGAAGTGCTGCAGGGTTATTTTTTCCCGTTTTTGATATCTGAGAATATATATGAGACAGAGATTTTTAATGCAGGAAGAGCATCAGTCAGAGCTTGCTCTTTCTTAAGAAGAATCTGACCATGTTGCAGGAAACTATGGACAATGACTTTTTATCCATTCCATTGCTTATAGAACTTGCTTTTTAAACCCTCTGTTCTCAGTACAGAATTATGACCATAATAATGTTATCACTTGATTCTCAGAGGTTTACAGGTTGACACTTGGCAGTTCACTATGGCTTTACCTATAAACTGTGTGATGGACATTTTTAGGGTGAATCAATAATTTCATACGAAGATTTGATCTCTAGCTGTTGATTAATTTTCACAGAACTGAAAGCTGGAGGCAAGGCACTTCATAGTACATTATGGTGACCAACAGTCTAGTAAAGGAAGGAGTTATATAAGAGACTAAGCTGCTTAACAAAATTATAAACATTTGTAGCATGTTTCCCAATTTCTATTAGACTAATAAGTTACGTTCTCTAAAAGTTGTATTATTTTCTCATATTAACTTGCTCTAATTAAATTCCAACAGCAAGCTGATCTTTACCGCTCATTGTGCAAGTACAGGTTGGAAAGAAAAGCTTGTGGCCCATCCTCTCTCCATTTCCTAGTGACATTTCATTATTTTATTTAAGTTCTGCTCATCATATTTTACTAAGGTTCAATACATTATGATTAAAATGAAAAATTACTCTGTCCTGCAATGTTTAAGATGATGAGAGCAATAACAAACTTCCACTTGACACAAATGGGATATATATCAATGTGGTGTATCCAGTAAACACAAACAATGCAAAATAGTAATAATATAATTTCATAGAAAAACACCTGCAGAACCTAAGGGAAACCATTATTTTGTGAATTGATACAACTGCCACTGAATCAGGTAGCCAAACAGCAGGTCTTGTCTTTTCTAGCACAGAAGACAGCATGGTCACCTTTCCCTGGTTGTGCTATATGTATACCTGTTACATTTTGAATGTGATACCTCTTGTCTTCCTATCTTAGGGGCTGGTCCTGTAGCAAATTACATGTTGTCTTGGCACTAAATTGTGGCTAGGAATAATGCTTCAAGAGCTCCACTGAGTACTGGACACAACACAGCATTGTGACCTTTCTCCAGCTCTCTGTCCTAGATGCAAACAGGTGGGGAATCACCCTAAGTTGAAGAGTGGCTGCATCTGGCAAAGGGGATCAAGGACAGAGCAAGAAACTGTAGCACTGTGCCACATAAATGTGGGAAGTACACTCTTCACTATGTGCATGTTAATTCTCAGGAATG
>NW_009954567.1:2083806-2089275 GCF_000747805.2 Chaetura pelagica | reverse complement strand
GAATGCCAGACACTCAATGTGTCTCTGTCCTGCCATCTGGGGCAGATAAGCGAAGCCGTTGCACTCCTAAGGGTAATTCCCAAGTCAACTGAAAATAAAAAGGCATTGAGAAAAAAGATCCCAAAACCAGACATTTGCATAATGCTGATCTTCCCTTTGAGGTTCTTGATAGTGGTTCTGGCACCCCCTGAAACAAAACAGAATATAACATGAACAACTGGTTTAGGGCTAAGCAGCAGTCATCATTGAAGTCTTGACCACCACAGGGTTAACCCAACTTGCTGTTGATGACCCAATTATACAGCTCTCCTCACATATTGGCACTTAGCTCCCTTCCCTGTGACATTGTCACAGATTAAAGCACCCATTCTGCCACCATTTCACGCATGTGGGTAGTCAGAGTTAATCACATGTATGGGTATTTGCAGATTTCGGCCTAGATTAAAATCTAGAAAAGCAATCACATAAAATGACCTATTTTGAGCAGGAGAAAGACCCTCAACAGAAGTTCTCTATATCTTGCTTGGGTACAACATCAACAAATATGTTATCTCTTACTTTTTTTTTTTTCCCCAAAAACATTTTTCTCTCTTATGCCACCCATATTTAAAGACATAACCACAAAGGCTGAAATATGAAACTGGCACTTTGCCAGAACTTTATGCCTAGTGGTGTGGCCATGACACTAAAACCCAGACACAGGAACAGCTGCTTGGCATGGGAGTCTAATAGATGTGTTCATTGATTTAATTCTCATGCAACACTTGTGAGTTTTTAAGACTAGGAGTTTTGATTGTGGGATAGTAGCATAATGAAAAATAATAATAAAAAAGTGGTAGGAAAACAAAGAGAGATGCTGTTACTTGCTGGTTTTCATGGACTCTGCAGCTTCAACAGCCTAGTTAGCACTTGCTTCCTTAATAGGCTTTAAGAAGGGTGGGACCAGACCCTTCTTTGTTGAAGCAGTTAGTTTGCTAATTTAGGTTAATGAAATAATAATAATAATAATAATAAATAATTTGAAAATACTTGGAAGCTATGCAAATAACTGAGGTCTGTCCATAGGAGCACTATGACTAGTGCTTTAGTTTAGAAGCTTTATTCTGTGTTCAGGGACAAAGATAAAATTAACCTTGTTGGATAACCCTTTGTTTACCACCATTTTCAACTTCAGCATGGTATATAAGTGGGTATTGCATAAGGTTACCTCTGTTCACCTGATTTTCACTCCATGAGGTAAAGCACTAATAAGGGATGAGCTTTGGATAATGAAGAAGCTCTCAAATATTCAGGTTTCTGGAAACTTTCTTAAAATACTGTAACTTGTAACTGGATTTAGTTGTTTGGAACAGAATCTGAAAAGATTTTTGTATAACTTATATTTGAATGAGAAAATCATCAAGAGAAACATTTTTGCATCTTGTCTTCTAGTTCCACACCAGGAAAGGAGGTAAAGCATAAAACAATATACTTAGAAAACAATAATAACCAAGAGTCTAAAGCTTCAGCAATTTTTTTGTTATTTCTTTTTCCAGTATCAGTGTAATGAATGCCATTACCATTGCAGGAATTCCACTGTGGTTAGCTTGCATGGGAGTCAGTGCTTGTAATTTGGATGAAGGACCTGGGATATCTGTTGTAACTTGCCTTTAAAGAAAAAGGCTTTTGAGAAAATTTCCTTTACCATGCACTGTGTCTCTCAGTGTCTCCATGGTGGCATGCAAAGACTCTGTAATTTAACCTCAAGGATTTCTCATCGTGTAAATTGCAGTCTGGACCTGACACATTTTATGTTGTTCCTCCTCATAGCACCCACGATTAGAGATGTGTGGCTGAAATATTGTAGGCTGGTGTATTTTTTTTATTGAAAAGCAGCCTATGAGTCTGTAGGTTAGAGTCGCCAGTGAGATGCAGTGAGGAGTTATCATGTCTTAATGGTGAGCAGATGGGTACAGTTACCAGGTATTTTTATCAGGAGCTCTTGGGCTAAGCTTTCTGTCCTGTGTTTCCTAAGTAACACAGTAAAAAGTACTCATCTCTGTCATTCAGCCATAGAGACATAGAAGTGCATGACTGTGGCAGAAAGTGTATTTTTTGTGTTAATGTCTGAAAAAAAGAGAAATCGTCCTTCTTGACAATAAACCAAATCAAATGGTTTCATCATGGCAACAGTCTCTTTTAGTGTGATTATTTTATTATTCACACAATAATACAGCAGGGTATTTTTCTAGACTTTTTTCATATAAATAATAATTGAAAATTATTTTTAAGATGCCTCTTCTGCATCAGTAGACAGACCTACATTCTTTGGAAGCATCTCTCATTTCTTCATTTGGATAACCTAATAATAACTCTAGCTGCTTCAAATATAGTTATGCTTTCATCTTTTACATTATGCTCAGGAGGAAAGAAGACCTCTGATGCCTTTCATTATGTGTTGTGAACTGACCGTGAAGATAACCACACTAACAAAAAATTCTAATAGTGGCCACTGCTATGATCCCTGTTGCTGTTGTAGTCATATATGTGTTATCTTTAAATGTAAAGTTTTGCTACATAATCCCCCTGTATTTGCAACAAAAGCAACTGCTCCTCCAAAAAATTCTGTAAGTATAATTATTATCTTACGTTACTGGAGGTAGAGGTACAAATCTTTAGTTGTCATGTGATTCATTGCTTGGATAGGTCTAGGAATGTTTCCTTAAAATCTGCTACTCAAGTTTTAATTACAATGAATTGGGTCTATATGAAAGTTTAAGAAGACCCAGTATGTAAGCCATTATATAAATTAAATAAAAATACTCCAGACATTCATTCAAGTACCAACTGGATTCTTATTCTATATAAGCTCAGTTCCACACTACATGTCACAATAAGTATGGAGGACTTATCTGAGAAGCAAGGGGTAAGATGGAGTGAAACCTATTGCAGACATTCTGCAGGAAAGCTGAGGCACAAAGCCTAAAGTGTGGTAGCTTAAGACGAGTCATAGATTAAGAAATTTTGTTCTATGTCCAGTAAACCACCGACCACCAAAACTCTGCTCTCAGCTCTTTGTTTTTCCTTACAATAGCAGTGTAACCAGCCTGACTGTTGCATTGTCTTTTGTTCATGGGTTTTGCCCATCATATTTCTATTTAATTGCTGATGTTTCATTAAGAAGTGCCTAAAGATACTGAGGAGGACAATTATTTAAGAGATGAAAGGAAGCAAGAATGCTCTTCCCATCTGCACTGCGTTGCATATAGGGACCTTAGACTGCAGTAAAAGTTAGAATAACTAAGAAGATGAAGGAAGTCTGTCCTCTTCCATTCTTTTGTACCAGCCAGGCACTGCAAAAGATATAGACCCTACTCAACTGAAAAGGTTTGCGTAGTAGGGTTCTTAGTGAATATGATGCTGGCATAGCCACCAATTCTTTGTTTCCCTGCAGGTTCCAGCACAGACATGGACAAGAAAAACACCTAGAAATGATACTTCATGGCAGATTATTCTGGGGAAATATCATTGGTCAATGAACCAAAGCAATTTTCTGCCACCCTTTCCCAAGCTTGTGAGAAACTTTAACATACCAGGGAACTTGATAGTAGACCTGTCTATTATTAAGATCTGGTAGTAGATCTTCTTTATTATTAGATCTATTAAAACGAGCAGTCCAGCATCTAACTGCTTTTAGCAAGCAGTGAAGAGACTGAGCTACAGAGATCAGCCAGATTCTCCCAGGCACAGATGGAGAACCAGAGCCTAGTCATATCCCTGTTCCAGGCTTAGAGCATGTGTACACAATGAGACAGTGTTTGCACAGGAAGATGGTCTGCTGGAGGAAATTCTTTCAATACCTAAGTGCTAGATGTGGCATTCAACAACTAATTATGCTTCTGTGTGAAACTGGAATTACCTTTGTGAATTCAGTGCAGCATCTTAATATCTTTGTAGTCTTTCTTATATTTTCTTCTTTTCAGGATGTCATTTTAATTCTTGGTTTAAATACAAAAGTGAGACCTATGCTGGGGCTGAGACTTTTTGCCAAATGTTACACTTCAGTGTATTTTTATGGCTAAGATGTAAGGCATAAAACCAGAGATTTATAGGAGAAGCCTGACAGACTGTTAATGAAAGCAGAGGTGGGGAATAGTTGCAGCTTAGAAATACATCCCTATCTATATGTGTAAAGTATCAGAACAGCTTTGCACTGCATGTTCCCTCCCACCTCCAGGAAGAGCCAGGGTGCTGCAATGTGGAAAAGAATTCTCACTATTTTAAAAAGTGTTCAGACATGTTCCGCACCTTCTGTTAGGAAATCGTACACTCAAGTGCTTACTAATGTAGAGTGACTAACCTTCCACTGAGCTAACTGACACAAGTTTTGTGTCAAAGCTTTCACTGTGCAAGCATGACCTGTCATTGCTATGAATTCCTGCTGTGAACTTTCCCCTATCACTGACTTTGCTTAATTGTTTCCGAACATATTTAAATAAGGCAGTTGCCCTTTCTAATGTGAATGTTCTTTTTCAAAGCATAATTGTTCCATGCACTGACTGACCTATATAGAGCTGAGTGTCTACCAAATGGATAATGCTTAAATAAAGAACTACTAGTTATGGAAGAGTTCCTGTTGCCCTGAGACCATTTTTCTCTTCTAGAAAATGCACCCATATCCCAAAATATTCCCTGGGTTAGAAAGCTGTAGTGGATAATATACTGTCAGATGTTCATTGAAGCATTGTAGCTTCAAAGTTTTGCCATCTTGTTTCTTCTTGATAGTTGCAGCTTTTGCTTTGTCCTGGTTTAACCAAATCCACTACATTCTGCAAGCCTGCAGGTGTGTAATTTTGAAAAGAATTTGCCATTTTGCAGTTCGGATAACAAAATATAAGTCTTCACAAATTTTATATTGCTCACAGAAGTTAAGAAATGCAGAAAGATATTTATTACCATTAAGTATTTCTTTGTCTATCTAGGCACTGTTATCTCTCTATAAAGCTACTGCTTTGTGGTAATAGAGGCATGCATTAAAAAAGAGAGTGAAACTGCCACATTTCTCTGTACTCTTATATTTTCATGCCTGATGATATTTCCAAAGCTTTATCTGCAGTCTTAATAAAGTGTACAAGGAAGGCTGAACTCGTTGGGATAAGATTCTGCTCAAGGGACAGCTGTAAAAGATCCCTGGAGTACTTCCATGTGAACCATGATAACAAAAGTTTGTCTTAAACCCTGTGCATCACCAAGGGTTTTTCACCCTGGAGCAAGGTACTTAGCTTGCTTCTCCAAGCCTATTGCTTCAGGAATGCAGTGTCATGTTCCAGTCTGTACATAGGGCAGGGAAGGAAAGCAACGGATCCCAGTATTTTTAGGGAAAGCCCACATTTCATGTTGCACAGTCACTGAGAAAAAAAGCAGAAATTATTTTTGTCACTCAAGGAAGGCACAGCTCACATCTGCCAGGGAACAGTGACAGTGTTTCCC
>NW_009954567.1:2080137-2083459 GCF_000747805.2 Chaetura pelagica | reverse complement strand
TTTCTTGCCCAATGAGTCTTCAGTCTCTGTGCAGTCTCAGTGCTTCAGCTAAAGTGGGAGTACTCTTTTCTCCCAGAATAACTTGCAGTTTGTTGCCGGTGGGACTTACACTTTATCTAAATGAATCGTGTATACTTCTTAACAGTGAACAGTTTAACTGCTTATTCTGTTATGCTTCAGTAATGAGTTTGTCCTACCCACCTAAATCTTCTGTCCTCCTTTATGTTAACAGGACATAAATAGGACAGTGTGACCTCTGTATGAGATAAAATATAAAAAAATCTTAGCTTCTTTGACAATTCAGTAATTATAGATACACATACTCAGTATAATTTATGAAATGTAATTTCTATGACAAGCTATCCCACATTAGATGGGATCAGGAAAAATAAAAGAATTAAAAATAAACCATTAGTATGATTTTGTTACTCATTTCCACATTTACATCAATAAAATCTAAAGATTTTATAGCCCTGCCATGTCATTGCCCATCATCAATAAAAGTGTGTCAAGGAAATCAATACCTTATTGTAGAATAAAAAGCAACATTTCTGAGAGAATTGAGGACCTGGGACTCACTAAGGGAGGACAGCATATAGCAAGCTTTGTGAAAAAAAATATAAGCTGACACTTCTAAAATATGTTTGTATGAAGAAGCCATGTCACCCTTTACTTCAGGAGGGCAGATTTCAGCCTCTTCAGGGAGCCACTTGGGAGAGTCTAATGGGATAACATCATGGAGGGAAGATGGGTCCATGAAAGCTGGCTGATATTTAAGGATCACCTTCTCCAGGCCCCACAGCGATGAATCCCAAGTAAGAGGAAGTCAAGTAAAAACTCCAGGAGGCTGGCATGGGTGAGTAAGCAGCTCCTAGAAAAGCTCAAATTTAAGAAGGAATTATACAGAGGGTGGAAGCTAGGGCAGGTATCCTGGGAGGATGCAGAGAAGTTGTCTGAGCAGCTAGAGATCAAGTAAGGAGAGCCAACTCCCAGACGGAATTAAATCTCACCAGGGGTGTAAAGAACAATACCAAAACTTTCTCTAGGTATGTTGGGATAAAAGGACAACCAAGGAAAATGTAGGCCCTCTCCTGTAGGAAGTCTTGAAGGACTGAACAATTGACTTATTGTTGGAACTCCAGTTTTCCCACTGATTTGCTGTTTGGCTCTGCTGGCATATAACGTCTTTAGGTGTCATTTGCTGATAAAAAATTGGGTTAGTTAACAGTCTATTGTATTCTAACACATTTAAAAATGTCAAAAAAACACATAAAATCATATTGTTAGATTAAATCAATTACTTCAAATACAATAAATATTTTTCTTATACACGTCAAACTTTGCTTTCCATTCATGAAATTTGGGATTTTTTCTGAGCAGCAGCTGAGCATTCGGATTTTTTAGATACTTCAGAGTGTTATGAATAGGAGTCTATGTATGCTTGTGGTTAAAATGAATAATTACTTACTGTTACTTAAGAGTTGTTGGAAGACTGCTGGCATGCTCTCGCCTTGGACAGACTCTTTAGTTTCAAGGACCCTTGAAACCACATGGGGTCTGAGAGGTCTGTGAGACCAAGTGAACATTGAACTGTCATGGCAACGTGAGCCTCTGTGACCTTGTCACAAACCCAGGGAAATTATTAGGCCCTTAAGAGTGAAATTTAAAAGAATATAATATTGTTATCTGGATATGACTACATTTCCTTTCAGTGTTTTTCCCCCATTTCCATTAAAGTGAATCTCTGACTCCACCAGCATATATACTGTTTTGCAAATACTTTCTCTGCCCTACTTTTGTGGAATTGTTGGAATTTGTGTGTGTGTGTATGGATTTCCTATACTGTGCATGCTGCTAATGCTGATATGAGAGTTTTATTAAGAGAGTTTCAAATGAGATTGAGCTAACTCTATTGAGGAAAAAACTGAAGACACCAAGTCTTCCATGTCAAAAGTTCAACCTGTCAGAGATGCCAAAATCGTCAATGTCACTGTCTTGTTGCTATGTTTGAAATGGTAAGGGTTCTTCTGAAAAGTTTTTCTTTCTCAAACTTGTAAACATGAGAGTCAAAACTCAGAGTGCTTTACAGGAATCACAAACGAAATTCTGTGCAAACGTAGCTCTGCATTGTCCTCTGACACAAATATATGTCACAGTTCTGGTTCTGTTTGAGCATACTACCCTGCTGGAAATAAATGGAAACTCTACTGTTGGTAGCATAGAATTTCTCAGATATCATGGAGGTCAAAATGTGGTGAAAAAACAAGCCAGTCTTATGGCTATGGCATGTACAAGTAATTCCATGTGTAAAGTTTGGAGTGATAGATTTTCTGCTGCTTAAGGACATGTTTGTCAGGAACAAGTTTTCTAACAAAATTATAAGACTCTAACCAATGAGGCTGTTAGCCTTCATCCTTCCTGTACAATAGCAACTTTTGAAAATTGCTCTTTACCGTGGAGTGCAATATATTTTTATGAGACTCTGGTACAAATTAGCTGGATCAAGGTGATGTGCTGTGAAGTTACCCATTCTGAGCAGGGCTTAGAGACCTGGCCATAAGCTTGGTCATAACCTTCAACCCATACCTGATTCTTAAATTTCTATTTGAATGCCTTAAATATTCAGCCACTTTGACTTTCTATTCCACTGGGATGACTGGGACTGTTTCTCTTGGTTTTTTTTCCAGTTAGCTGCAATTGGGAAAACTTGTGCAGGTTAGCCTGACAGTAATCGCAGTCATTACTTTCTGCTCATACTAGGATGAAATACAAATAAAAAATATTTATCTGGTTTGCAGTTCCACATTTTCCTGTAGAATTCTAAGTTATTAATTTATTGTGTAAGACTTCATGTGCAAATACAAGCATTGTGCATTGTGTGAACTGTTGCAGTACATGTACCACGTCCTTATTGGATAACGTAGGCATCCACCCTAGGTCACTGCATGAAACAGGATACAAGGCTAGACAGACTTTTATCTCACTCAGGACAGTTATTCTTATACTACAGTTTTAATTAAAGTTGCCTGTATCTTTCTGTACGTTGAATGCTCAGTTCAAATGCATATCTTTATCACAGTGCTTTTCGGGTGTTGCTGCTATGCATAGAGATCCCCTCGTTCCCCCCAGGTAGTGTCTCTCTGACATTCTGAGACTTATGTAAATATTTTAATGCTCCATACCCCAAGGAGTTCAGTTGTCGCTCTTCTTCCGACAGCAGTGGAAGAGCTGCTCCTCTTGTGCTTTGCTCTGCTGAGGTACATTGAACAGGCAGAGCACCTCAGTAAGCAGGGAGAGCTCTCTCCAGCCCTCATAGCTTTCC